>NC_046658.1:167478682-167509898 GCF_010883055.1 Belonocnema kinseyi | reverse complement strand
TATAAGTCTCTCCAGCGCAAAGATGTCGTATGGCGCTTCTATCAACGAGCTCAGGATCTTCAGGGATGCCATTAAGTTTTCCTCGCTTCAAATAAGCCTTGGTTCATTTGTCTAACCCAAATTCCATTCCAATTTCCTTAGTATATCGTTCGACAATCCCCAGAGCTAGATGCAGTTGCTCTCTGTTTTTAGCATAGATCTTTACATCGTCCATGTAAAATACATGAGTGAGCTTGTACTTTCGATCTGCAGGTTTGCCGCACAAGTACCCGTCGGAACGGCGCAGTGCTAGAGATAGTGGCAAATAATTTAAGGCAAAAGAGGAGTGGGCTCATGGTGTCGCCCTGAAAGACACCTCTCTGAAACGTGACCTTGTTAGTTGTCACACGATTTTTGCCAGATGAGATAGTAAATCTGGTTTTCCAGAGCGGCATCAATCTCTCTATGCACCCAACTATTTGCGGATGAACCTTTAAGATTTCCAAAAGACAGATGATAAGTCTATGGGATGTACTACGATAGGTCACGCTGGTAGAATGCTGCATCTTTGCAGACACATCTATCGATGAGCAGGTTCTCCCGACATCCGGCTACGCCTTTCTTTGAGCCTCGTTGTTCATACATTTCTTGCCACACAGGTTCAATTGCCCGAACAATCCTATCATTTAGGATAGCTGTGAATATCTTATAAAGCGTGTTCAGACAAGTTGTTGGCCTTTAGTTCTTCGGGTCAGCTAAGTTGCCTATTTTCGTTAGGAGTATTGTGCGCCCTTCCACCAACCACTCTTGAATCGGCTCTTCCGACTTCAAATATGAGGTGAAAATACGTGCCAAATGCTGATGGGTTGAAGAAAACTTTTTCCACCAGAAGGTTTTGATACAATCTGGTCCCGGTGCGGAATAGTTCTTCATCCCTCTTAATACTTTTTTCACCTCCTCGGTAGTGATGGGTGGGCATTCTTCATCAGGTATTATGAGGGCAACACATAACTCCTTGAAGCTATTTATATTTTCTGAGTCTTCGTCCAGTCTATTCTCTCAACAATATGCGGGACGCGTACTGTCTTGTTCCATCTTGAAATTGGTCTATTCTTATTTCTAGTTTATAATAACCATCCGTAATAGATCCAATACCCCATTTAGTGTTTGATGTTGGTTTTACCATTCCCGGTTTGATTTTGGTACATATATATCCTTTAACAACTGAAAAGAAATCATTAATATCTGATAATATTATCATTTTAATATTTTATTTTGTTATATTTAATAAAATCTAGAATAAATGTTATAATTTTTGTTTAAATACATTAAATTTATGTAATTTTTTTAAATATGAAATAATATTTTGAAAATTTGAAAAGTTTCAATAAATTTAACAATTTCCTTTTTAATAATGTGATATAACATTTTCATTATTTTTATATATTTTAATTTGTTTAATATAATAAAATAATTGCTTTTAAATGTTTCTAAATATACAAAAAAAAATTAAAGTTCAATTGTATACTCAGTAATGTAGAATTTAAAAGTAATTATTTTAATTGTACAATAAGAAAATTATAATTTTTGTAATATTAAAAAATATTTTAAAATATTTAAAATATTTAATGAGAGTATGAAAAAACTATATAAGAAATCTTGAATTCAATTCTTATAATTTAAAATCTTTATTAAAATTTTGTAAAAATATTTTAATTTTTTATTTGAAATTTATAAAATATTACTAAAATATTCAAAATCATGATTAACTTTTAAGCATCTTTTAAATTAATTAAAATTTTTCATTAAATTTTTAAAATTTAAAAAAAAGTATAAACATTGTTTACATAATGTTTCATTATATTTCAAATGTTTTAAATTAATATTTATTTATATCGATTAAATTATTTAAATTAAAAGTATGTTTAAATAATAAATATTTATTTTTTATTTATATTTATAAATAAATGTTTATTTAAATTCCAAATATAATTTTATTAGTTCATTTATTTTATTAATTATATCATACAAATATTAGAAACATTTTCTTTAATATTAGTTTCTTTCATTATAAAAATTATATACTTTATCCAAATGTAATTATGATTTACTAAGATTTTAATTTAAATTTTAAAAAAATAATACAATTTTCAAAACGTTATATTTTGTATTTTAAGATATAACATTGTATTTACAATTTTATTATTTTGTATTCATTTTAAATTTTGTGATTATAAAACTAATATTTTTGGTTATAAAATCATATTGTTAATATGTATGTATTTATTTAAATAATAACTACCAATTTTTAAATCTGTGAATAATAATTTTTTGATATAATTAATTGATTAATATTTTTAAATGTTTTAAAATATTAAAAGTTTGTAAAATGTTAAAAAACAAATTTTAATTCAAAGGTAATTATAATTTGTTTATTAATACTGCAGAAGTGAACCATAGATTATTATATATAATATAATACTATATTTAATAATATTTCATTATTATTTATTAAATTATATTTAAATATTGATAAAAAATTATAATATTTACTGATTTATTATTTCTACCCTAATATTTAGTTATATGATAAAAATTATAATTTTTCTTTTATTTTTAAATTAAAATAAATTTTTTATAATATTTTAAAATACATATTTTAAATGATTTTTTAAAATCTATTTAAAGAATGTAGGTTATTTCAGGAGATGTCATAATATTAATATTTAAAAAAATCAATTAACAAAAAAAAATAATGATATAAATTTTATTCACAATTATTTTAATTATGTATATTTGCAAATAATTCGACATTATTTTTTATATTGAATTGATTGAAAACTTTTTTTTATATACAATTATAGTTGATAATATATTTTTTATTTTACAAATTTATTTAATTATTTGAATAGTAATTTAAAACATATTTATATAAACAATTTTGTATTAGGATTCCATTGCGATTTTTAAAATTTATAGTTAACATTATAACTGTAATTTATAAATAATTTTTCTAACCAGATTATATAAGGATGTTTTAGATTAATTTATTATTAAGGTTTTCTTTTTAAAATTTAATTTTCAAAATATTAAAAGAAAATTGTTATAAATACTATTTTTTAAATAGGTTGAAATGTTTATAATGTATTTTGCTGAGAACCTAAATATGTACAAATTTTATATGTCTGACTATTTAAATTTAAATTGAGTATTTTATAAAAAATGTAAATCTAATCAATTATATTTTATTAAAAGATATATAATATTTGTTAGAAAATGTGAAAAATAAAGAATCATTATTTAATTGTAAATTCTTAATTTTTTAATTTAAAAAGTATTTTATACTACACTTAATTTGTCATAATTTATTTTTCTTTTATTTAAAATATTATAATGTCATAAATAATATATTATAATATTAAAAATTATAAACTACATAATATGAATATTCTTATTTATAATATACATATGTATTCATTAATATTAAATGATATTAAATAAGCATAAGATATTAGATTCTTTAACAGATATATCTCAAAGTATTAATTTATGTTAAATTCATAAATTAAATAAAAATTTAGAAAGTTAAATTATATTTTTTTGTTATATAAACTATTTATAATCATACAATTTTGTTATTCATATTATTGACATTAATTAATTACATTTAATTTAAATAATAATATTTATTTGAATTATTTATTTAATTTTTTATGTATAATTAAAATTCTGAAAATGATCTTAAAAATATTTATTTATTTAATTACTTTACTGCACATAAAATTTAGCCTAATACAAATAATTATATAAAATTAAATTTTGTATTTTCTAAATTAAATTTCAAATTCAACTATTTTCACATTTTCATTGTTTTATAACATGTAGTATATTAATATTTAGTGAAATTTAAGTAATTTTATTAAAAAGTAAAAATTATATTATTAATAAATTAAAATTTATATAAAGATTAAATTTAACCACAACGTATAAATGACATATATTTTATGCGAATTATAAATTTCTTATTTATATTACATATAAAAAAATTAAATTAAACATGTTATATTAATAATATTGAAATCAATATTTCAAAATTGGTACTTTAATAATACTTATTTTTTAATTTCTTTATAAACATAATTTTTAACATTGTAACATTGTCTTTGATTACCTAAAAAAACTTCAATTGAATTAAACGAACGTACTCTTGATAAAGCAACATATAATTGCCCATCATTAAAAACATCCTTTCGCAAATCTATCGCAATTTTAATGAATGTCTGTCCTTGAGATTTATTTATTGTCATTGCGAAAGCTAACACAGCCACAAAAAAAGTGTGCGGATCTGGTAACAAGACACACGTGTTCCTAAGGATTTTGGGGCGCTGAATTCAAATTAGGTATCAAAAATCATCCATCACGTCATGGTTGAGCCATAACCTCAAAAAATGACGAAAAATCATGCACTGAGGCCAACAAATTTAAAAATAATGCCAGTGATGCAAATTTTCACTTCAAAAACATGTCGACAACTGTGAAGGATCAACCCTTGCCTGATATCAACTTATTTAACATAACTTCACCCAACAGAACCTGACCTCACCCAACCAGAATCAACAGAAATTTATTGAACCACACGTAAAGCTCTGAAAGCATATTTTCCCAGTAGCAAATGTGTGCTACATCGAATGAGTCAACTCGAGCCTAACCTAGAAATAAATCTAACCTAGCCTAGCCTAACCTAACCTAACCTCACGAAACACAATTAAACTGATTGTGTTGTCTCGTTGTGTTTGCGGTACCGTTTTATTCAGCTTCGGCTTAACCTACATAGAGGTCAAACCTATCCTAACCTAAAAAAACCTGACCTAATCTAACCTAACCTAACTTCACGTAACACAATTCAACTCATTGTGTTGTTCCGTTGTGTTTGCGGTACCGTTTCACTCAGCTTCGGCTTAACCTACATAGAGGTCAAACCAATCCTAACCTAAAAAAACCTGACCTAATCTAACCTAACCTAACATAACTTCACGTTACAGAATTAAACTCATTGTGTTGTCCCGTTTTATTTGCGGTGCCGTTTCATTCAGCTTCGGCTTAACCTACATAGAGGTTTAACCTATCCTAACCTAACAAAACCTGACATAACCTAACCTAGCCGAATGAAATGCAACCAAACGTGTAGCTATGTAAGCGTACGGTTCTCAGTCTTAAATGTATACTATGTTTAATAGGTTAACTCAATCTTAAGCTACAAATGAATCTAACTTAACAGAACCTAACGAAATTTTGCTTAACGCAACACAACTTAAGTGTTCCCGTTGAAACACAATAAAATTCATTTCATCGTACTACAGGTGGTTAAAAATTTAGACGCACATTACTCATTTGAAGAAACTTATAACTAAAAGTAGAATTGACCCCATTTCAATTAACCTGACAATGATTGTATCAATCAAAATGTAGAACTGTAACTTAAACATGCAAATGAATAAGAGTTTTATTCAAAATTTTTTTCTCTCTACCTTTCTTAAACTTAAGGAATATATTTATACTATCTTTCGTGTTTAGATTTTATCTTGCTTTTTATCGTAATTAAATTGATTTATAGACCTACTTCATTCTATTTTCTGCCTGCTATAACGTGTCCTTTTTTCTTCGAAGAATCGATGCAAAGGGTTACGCTTATGTTTAAGACCTACATTCGTTTCCCTTTTCAACATCCAGCAAAAATCAGCCATCATGACCTCGTCCCATCTAGCCTGATATCGTTGTTCCATCACTTTTATGTCTTGATGAAAACGTTCCCTTTGCACTTCGCTGAAATTACCAACATTTTCTGGAAACTTATCCAGATGGGAATCTAGAAAGTGAACTTTTAAATTCATCAAGCAGCCTAACTTTTTGTAGTTTCTTATCATTTTCGCAACAATATTCTCGCAGTCTGGACTTTTTTTCTTACCGAGGAAATTGGCGTTTACTGCTTTAAAACTTTCCCAAGCTTTAAAACTTTCCCTACATAGGTTAAACCTCTATGTAGGTTAATTTGAAGCTGAATGAAACGGTACCGCAAACAGAACGGGACAACACAATTAGTTTAATTGTGTTTCGTGAGGTTAGGTTAGGTTAGGCTGTGTTAGGTTAGATTTATTTCTAGGTTAGGCTCGAGTTGACCCATTCGATGTAGCGCACATTTGCATTATTTTGAAATTTATTTGCCTCAGTGCATGATTTTTCGTCATTTTTTGAGGCTATGGCTCAACCATGACGTGATGGGTGATTTTTGATACCGAATTTGAATTCAGCGCCCCAAAATCCATAGGAATACGTGTGTCTTGTTACCAGATCCGCACACTTTTTTTTGTGTGGCTGTGTTATGAATCGTGTTTCATTGCATAGTCCTTCATTAATACTAAAATTTCTTATGAGCATCATAATAGAATTAATTCTTAAACATAATTCATGAGGTGGTAAGCCCGCTGGTGATAGAGTGTTTAAATATTCTGATAAAATAACCTCATTTAAATCACCAGTATCCAAATTTTCTGTGAAATCGATACTGGTATATTTTTTCTCTATTTCTATCCAATAAATCAACCACTCTTTTATTGATATCTTCCACATCAACATTTCCAGGTGCTAGAATAGCTATGTTTTGAATATTTTGAATTTTTTTTTAATAAGATCACCATATGTATATTTAACAATAGTTGCATTTGAAATAGCTATTATTCTTTCAGGAAGTTCTACATTATCACGTGAATCATTTATTTCACCTTTACCAATTTTTAATAAAAAATTTACAAATTCATGTTCCTCTG
This sequence comes from Belonocnema kinseyi, assembly GCF_010883055.1. Taxonomy (NCBI): domain Eukaryota; kingdom Metazoa; phylum Arthropoda; class Insecta; order Hymenoptera; family Cynipidae; genus Belonocnema; species Belonocnema kinseyi. Next base: position 167,503,095 of record NC_046658.1, on the reverse strand, counting down.
GTAAAGCTCTCATGTTTTGCGTTAAATGGTAGATTTAAGAAAATTTTCATAATTTATTATTTTTTATAGATAAATTTACTATTTTAGATCCAGTACCTCTTTGTTTAATTGGCAAAACTTGACTGAAATCTCTACCTAAACTTACAGTTTTTTTCCACCGAATATTATATTAGATTTTATAATATCTCTCAAAATTTTATCCATGATTTCTAACACATACCTAGGAGCCATCGGTGCTTCATCCCAAATGAAAAAATCTACATTTTTTAAATATAGTCCTTCTCTTGATTGAACTTTCATACACGATGATAAATCACTATATAATGGTGCTGGTAAGCCCAATGCTTTATGTACCGTTTGACCCTTTTGAAGTAAAAGTTTTACCTGAACCTCCTGGGCCATCAACATAGATACATTTACAATATTCATTGTTACAATTTTCAACAGCTTGCAAAGTATTATCAACTATATTTTTTTGTTCTAAATTTAATTTATCATAATTCTCTTTAGCAAAACGTAATTCTTCTTCACTATTAATATCATCTATAATTTGTAATTCACAACTATCAGTTTTTATATGAATTAAACCTGGAAAATCACTTAATTTAAAGCCTTCATCAGATACCATTTTTTAAATGTTTTTATAAGCTTCGTTTTGAGCATCATTATTTGTAAACTTTCTATATTATCTTCAGACATCTGTTCCTTGAATTCTTCCCAAAATACCTTCTTCCATAGCTCTTTTCCATTCATCGTCGTCTGCTATTAGTCCTAATGCGAAACAAGCTGATGTAAATGTATCGTGAATTATACCATTAACGCACTTCAAATCATCAAATGACGTTTTTCCCTTAATTATTAATAATAATAAACGTAAATGAGATCATTCTAAGTTACAAGGATTCACTGTATACATTCTGCCTATAATATTTTCTTTACGCTTTCTTTTTTGCCATTTATTCGTTTTTTTATTCCAAGTTATTATTTGTTATAATAATAGATGCTGCATCATGTCCTTTATAAATGTATTTATATAAATGTTCAACTGACTCAATACTGGAGACAACTTCTACATTTAAATGGTAGTTAAATAATATTGATAATTGGGGTGAATATGGTACATGACGATTTTAGTCCAGGAGCTGGACAGGATCCAGTATGCATTTAAGAGGCAAAGGATAAAAACTATGTAGTCTTATGTATTTTGACCCGCTGAATCCGAAAGTACCGGTTAATTTTGCGATAAGTGCCTAGGTTTTGTTTAAAACTTAATTGTTTAAACAATTATGAAAAAATGATTTTTTTCAATGGGCCAAATTTTTTTTAGATAATGTGAGGCATTTTAAGAAGAAATGGTCCCTTGTCATTTTTTTGTAAAATGCATATTTGAAAAGTTATGAATTTTTAAAGTTCAAAATTTGACGATTTTTTGCAACTTTGAATGTTAATAATTTTCGATCTATTAAATATTTTGAAAAAAATAAAGAATCCACTTATTCTTTAAGTCTTCCTCTATCTATTAACCATAAAGAATGTCGGATCAACCAATGGGAAGCCGTTGTTATTGATATTTACAAACAGCGTGTTTTGGCGCGCGACAGCGCAGCGGCGCGGTGTGTGTGACTTGCTTGGCGCTCGCAAGTCCAATCATCAGTCTTCAAGTTACGCGATTCATCTCGGCTTATTACAATTAGTAATATATTACGTTACGTTTTTATCTTTATTTATGTGTTTAACAAACTTGACGTCCAGATTGGCAGGACGTATAAAATATAACATTTTAATCAATAAGTGTAATAATTATTTTGTAAAAAATGTTTTGTTGAATACCAAAATCTGAGGAAATGGCATATTCAGCGAGTGGGTTCGCCAGCACGAGCTCGAGCGCCAAGCAGTCACTCACACCGCGCCGCTGCGCTGTCGCGCGCCAAAACACGCTATTTGTAAATATCAATAACAACGGCTTCCCACTGGTTAATCCGACATTCCTTCTGTTTAATAGGTAGAGGAAGACTTAAAGAATAAGTTGATTCTTTATTTTTTTCAAAATATTCAATAGATCGAAAATTATTAACATTCAAAGTTGCAAAAAATCTTCAAATTTTGAACTTTAAAAATTCATAACTTTTCAAATATGCATTTTACAAAAAAATGACAAGGGACCATTTCTTCTTAAAATGCCTCAAATTATCTAAAAAAAAATTCGTCCCATTGAAAAAAATCATTTTTTCATCATTGTTTAAACAATTGCGTTTTAAACAAAACCTAGGCACTTATCGCAACATTAACCGGTACCATTGGATTCAACAGGTCAAAATACATAAGATTACATAGTTTTTATCCTTTACCTCTTTAATGCATACGGGATCCTACCCAGCTCCTGGACTATTTTCACAATATAATTATTTGGTCTTTCACATTTTTTTCCTGTATCTAATCTTCGATAATTAGCATAACAATTATCTTCCATTTTTGTTTCTTCAATAAATTCTTTTAGATAATGTTTAGAACATTTTCCATCCACCAAACACCAGTCACCACATGGACCATGAATGTTACTTTGCATTACAATTTTATGAAGTCTAGGATTAATATACAAATCAGGAATTTCAGCTGAAATATATCGATCTACTATTTCTTGACTTAATATTTTTGAATTATTTTCCAATATAATCAGTAAATGAATATGTTGGAGTCCCTTTTTTTTGAAATTCTATAACGCAAACATAAGATTTTGCATCACCAAATAATTTATGAATAACAATTGTTTCTATCAAACGAGTTACTTTTAAAGCAAATACTCTTGTAACAATATCAGGTCTGACGCCGTTTGATGTAATAATAAATTTTCTTGTATTTCGCGCCATTGAGGATTGCATGTCATTGTTATAAATAAACCAGGCTTTCCATGTTTACTTAGAATTGTCATTGCATCTTGATATTGTTGCATCATACTGCGTGGTGATTCCATAAATGTTGATGGAAATATAATCATTTTTCCAACGTATCATTTTCATCAGTTCTATTGTGCATATGATCAACTAAACCTTTGTATCATTTTGATATTAATTGTGTTTGATTCTTTTCACAATATTTAAGTCTATCTTTTTCAACTTTGACATAATTATCCACTACCCACTGTTGGAATAATCTTCCACCATGTAAAAATGGATTAAATTCATTATTTATAATTGCAATATAATATTTTTTATAAGCTGCTCTAGATATTCGCTGGTTTCTTTTTCTACTTTCTCTATCCTTTCGTAGCATATTGATATCGTAACCCTCATCTCCATAAGGATAAAACAAAGGATACATCCAAGGATCAACATTAGCATCTAAGATACTAACTATTTTTGAATCCTTTGTATTTTTATTAAAAATTGTGACATAAGATTCAGGTATTTTTCCTTCAGCATTTGTATTAAATATCGCTGCTACTTCAATAACATTTTAAAAATTATAATTTATAATTATTATAATTCTGGTATTTCTTTATTATTTTTTCTCGCTATTTCTTTCTTGTTGCAATTACCTCTGACATCATTTTATATGATTTGCTATACATATTGTGCAATCTCATTATATTTTCTATTATTATTAATAATTCTTCATCTAAACGTTCCCTCTGATTTAATCTATATTGAATTGAATCGTTAACATCATATATAAAAAGTTGTCCAAAAGTTGGTTCGTCGTTCTCTGCAGGGTATAAGGCATTATTTATTTGATACTAAATTTGTCCCTGGATTTTATAACAAAATGGACCTTGTCTTCTATTAATGAAATTTACAACATTTGCATATAATGAAACAAATGAAAAGGAATTATTGTAAAATCTAATATTCTCTCTAAAATGGCGCGATTTTCTATGTGACCCATCAAACAGTGATTGCAATTCTAAAGGAAATTGTTTGAGTGAGTTTAATTGTACACCAGCATGACTACAACAATCATTGAAAGTATTTGTAATATTATGTACTTTTTCATCACAAAAATGGTTTGCTTTACAATAAATATATGTTAAAGTCATTTTATTAAGATAATCTACAGATACTTCCTTATTAATTTCGATATCATCTGATAAAATTTTTATTTCTTTTTTTGCACCATACCGTTCTTGACACATAATATTTCTGTGTTTCAATTTTTCCGCATGTAATACATTATTATTAATTTTTTAAATCTAATTTACATGAATAAGCATGTTCTTCATTTATACAATTTTTTTATCCAATTCATATATTTCGTCATTAATATCAACTTCATCTAATCCAATTTCTTTTTCTTTTTTTTCACGATATTGTTTTTGATTAATATATTTTTTTCGTTTTAATTTTTTCGCAAGCAATACATTATTTTCCATTTTCTTATCTAATTCACATTAATCAGCATTCACTGTATTTTCGAAATTTTGCTTATCTGATTTAGACAAATAATTATTATTTTCATTTTTGTATGATCCATCACATTTTTCAACCAATATATTTACCATAGACATGAAATTTTCATTTTTGTTTGTATTTTAAAAATTACTATTGCTGTGAATATTATTAATTTTTCCAACAATTTCTGCATTATTTGTTTCATATTTTATATTTATTTTATGATTACTAATAAAATAATCTTCTCTATTAATATTATTTAATGAGCCAATTCTTATTTCATTCTTCATTGGAAATGGTAAAATACGTCTATTAAAAAGAATATTCAATAAATGCGATCTCATTTTCGAATGATTGTAAATTACTGTGTTTGGAAAAATTCCGAAAGCCAAAGATGTAGCAAAAGCAATAGCATAACCAGCACAATCGTAATTATTTGGTTGTTGCTGTACATATTCAAATTTCACTTCTGGATTGAAAGGAAATAGACTTTTAATATACCTTTTTACGTTTGATCTAATGAACATGGCATTCATACTATCATATATATGTACAGATTGTGTATCATAATATATGCAAATCCAATGTTCTTTTTCAAAATCATCATTGCATTTTACCTTAGCAGTGAATAAAATTTGAATGTACTTCCGATCTTTAGATATACATTTTATGAATTTAGGTAAATCTCTGAGCATAGTACTTTGCATTTGTAAGCCAAAATTTTCATGAAGTAATGTACCAAACTTTTCAATATGCATATCGATTAATTGGCCATATTCACCTTCATTGCATAATATATTTATTTCTTCTGCATTTAGAATCATTTTGAATTATTTTTCATTAATTATCAATTTTAATTTCAATATATCGGATTAATACAACATATGATCAATTAATAAATCAATTAATAAATCAGTCAATCAATAAAGTCAACTTCAAATTAATAATCAATCAGCGATTCAATAATCAATCAATGAAATTATTATTATTTAAATTATAGTGATGAACAATCAATATAAAAATGAATAATATTAATTTTCATGCATTTATTAAACAATAGAATATATAATTAATTATTATACATTATTTATTCGTCTGTAATGAATGTGTTTATAAATAATAGTGATAACAGGAAAATCTGAAAAAAGATATATAAATTATGATATAAAAGTTATATTTTATATATTTATTTATCTAAGATACAAATAAATTAAACCTAAATGAACTTAATTATTAATAAATTATTTATTTCAATCAAATTACCTTGAACGTACAATTCAATGATCGTTCAAATATTTGTACCTCCACATGTTATAATTTACCCTTGAATTAAAAATTATTCAATATCAAAAAACCTGTACTAAAATATAAATAATAAATAATAATACTGCATATTTAAGATAATGTCATATCACTATGCCTATAAATTTTGTACAATTACAATAAATGTGAGAAAATGTATGAAATATGATAAATGTTTAATTTCTATTGAATTGCGTTAAAGTTATAAGATTTTTTTTATTCAAACATTTTTAAATAGTTATAAAAGATTTTAAAAAAAGGTATTTTAAATTACAATTAAAATTTTATTTAAATTAAAATTATGAAAAAACATAAAATGGTTTGTAAAATTGTAAAAATGATGAACATTGTTAAAAAATTAAATTACACAATTTATAATTGATGTATGCCCCTGATGATAAAAAATAAAATATGTCATTAAATAAGAATTATTCAAAGACTAAAGAAATGCATTTTACAATATGATAATGCAGAACATTAAAAAGTTATGATTTTATGCGTTGAAGAAAGATGTCGCCAGTCGTCATAAAATACGTGATTAAATCCACTAGGTCAGATTCAGCCTCCATGCGCTACGAATGGAGATTACGAGTTTATATATATATACGCATATATATGTGTGTATAGAGAGACCAAATCCAAAATCATAAGACCAAAAGAAGAATGCATCATCTTGCCATAAAGATAGGCTGGGCAAGACAGTACGCGTCCCGCATTCAGTGTGTGATTGACTACACCACGCCTGACAAGAATTTTACTGCCAAGGCTCGAAAGTTTGCGCGCGAACTCCGGACCCGTTATCAGACACTTAACAAGTCAAAGCTGCTGACCATCAGACAGCATATTGTTGTGAGAATACGGATACTATCTGACGCTAAGAGAAGTCGAGAGCGGAGGGAGAGGTGGGTCAGAGAAAATCAACAGTTTCTCTCTGACCCATCTCGACTCTTCCAAGACCCTCCAGTTACTGTCGAACACCCATCCAAACCAAATGAGGTCAAAGTATTTTGGAGAGAAGTCTACGAAGTGCAACATAGAGTGGACGAAGACTCAGATAACATAAATAGCTTCATGGAGCTTTGCTCCTCATAACACCTCATGAAGGATGCCCACCCATCGCTACCGAGGATGTGAAAAAGTATTAAGAAGAATGAAGAACTATTCCGATTCGGGACCAGATGGTATCAAGACCTTCTGGTGGAAAAAGTTTAGTTCAACCAATCAGCATTTGGCTTGTATTTTCAACTCATGTTTGAAGTCGGAAAAACCAATTCCGGAGCGGTTGGTGGGAAGGCGCACAATACTCCTGCCGAAAATAGGCACTTTAGCTGACTCGAAGAATTACAGGCCAAACACTTGTCTGAACACACTATATAAGATACTCACAAATATCCTAAATGATAGGATTGTTCGAGCCATCGAATCTGTGTGACAAGCAATGTATAAACAATGCGGCTCAAAGAAATGCGTAGCAGGATGTTGGGAGAACCTGCTCATCAATAGATGTGTCTGCAAAGAGGCAGCATACTACCAGCGTGACATATCGATGGCCTGGATTGATTACCGGAAAGATTTCGATTCGACCTCCCATGGACTTATCATTTGTCTTTTGGAAACCTTAAAGGTTCATCCGCAAATCGTGAGGTGCATAGAGAGATTCATGCCCCGTTGGGTACTTTTGCAGCAAACCTGTAGATTGAAATTACAAGGTAACTCATGTATTTTACATGAACGGTATTAAGATCTATGGTAAAAACAAAGAGCAATTACATTTAGCTCCAGGGATTGTCGAACGATGTACTAAAGAAATAGGAATGGAATTTGGGTTAGACAAATGCGCCAAGGTTTATTCGAAGCGAGGAAAACTTAATGGCATTCTTGAAGACCAGGCGCTCGTCGACAGAAGCGCTATATGACATCTTTGCGCTTGAGAGAATTACACTTGGGCGTGCCACAGAGTCGCATTCAGGATGTGACATCTATAAAGGATACTCTCCGAAGCAGATACAAACGTCTCATCCGACAGATTTGGTCTTCCGAACTGTCGGCGAGGAACAAAGTATCTGCAACGAACATGCTTGCCGTCCCGGTAGTACTCTATTCATTTAGAGTGGTACCATGGACGAAAAACGAGTTTAGATCTCACGATATCGGGACCCACTTCAGATACCAGGTTATGCACATGAACAAAAGCATGTATCTAAAGTCTTCTGTTATGCGACTCAACATCTCGCGCCGTTAAGGTGGTCGCGGAATATTGAATCTTGAATATCTTTACAAGAGGATTATTCTGGGCACAGCACATAGAGTCGAAAATGGAACATACCCTCTTCTTAAAATGGTCAAGAAGCACGAAGAAGTAGGCAAAGGAGCGTTTCTGCGTAAAGCAGCGGAGGAGGCTGCTGAAACACTCGGACTTAAATTTAGTATTAGGGGTGAGAAAAATGTATCAAATCTTATCTATCTCGAGTACTCACTTCTGAAGGCCCAAATTAAGAAAGCATAAGAGAAAAGCTTCCGTGAACAGCTCTTCGATAAGAGGATGCACGGCATCTTCCACAGAAATGTGGAGGATCAGTCAATGTCGTGTGAGCTAACTTTTGCTTTCCTTAAATCATCCGCATTGAAGTCTCGCAAGGAGGGTTTTATTTTGGCATGTCAAGACGGTGTCATTTTCACCTTAACATACCGTCGCCACATTTTGAGCCAAGTCATTCCTGATGATAGCTGCAGGGTGTACTATGCACACCCGGAGAATTTGGTACACATAATATCTAGTTGTCTAACTCATGCGAGAACAACCTACATCCAAAGGCAGAATGCGGCATTAATATTGCTTTATTACCATCTCTGTCACTCTTATAGCATTAACCTTAATATCGGTCCTCTAAATGCTCTTAGGAAAATGAAGTCAATTGTTGAGAATAGAAAGGGCCGCGTATACTGGAACTTTATACTCGCGACCATTGTTTCTGTTGCACACCCGAGGCCTGACATGGTTCTTTTTGATTGCGAGAAGCGAACTATGTTCGTTATCGAATTTTCTGCACCAGCTGACAGAAACATCATAGCCAAGACGAATTAAAAGAAAGAGAGCCACAGATACCTTAAAAGGGAGTTGGTCTGTCAGGAATGTATACAGCTTGGCGGTGTATCAGGTGTAATATTTATTTCTAGCCAAAGGCGATGATATTCCTTTTTTAAATTAAACTTTTGAAATTGCTCACATCGCCCATTTTAGGGGCTTTCACAATAACTGGGTCCAAGCCCAAGCCATGACAAAATTCAAGCTATGCCCAGGTTAGGGGACCCCAGCCTAGCCAAACTCTGGAAGCGGACAGAAACTTTGCGATTTCTGTACGGGCGACTACACCGACAGTTATAAAAATATTAAAACTTATCATATATGAATATACGATTGTGTACTATAAGCAAAATTTAATTCGCTATTTCTTGTTGCAGAATTGGGCTTCCAGTTTGATTGCTTGCCTAATGGCGACCCTATAACTACGGCTGCTAGTTGCGAACCTTCTTCTTCATCCTCTGACAGACATTCTCCAGAAAGACCACTTCCTCTTTCCATACTTAATTCGTCTGCCTCATCTCCTCCTCCAACCGAATCGGCTCTTCGTGTCAGGTGCAGGTCTCCTATTTCCGGACGCCATTTTTCAAACTTACTCAAATTCCAAATTGAAGATCTTCCATTTCTTCGGCTTATTCCCAATACGAATACAAACCTGATATTCGAACTACGAAGATATACATTTCCTGTTGATAAATCAATTCAGTTGAGAACTGCAAAGAATGCCCTTCAGCCCATTCCAACCGGAGAACAAATTGCGTTATCAACCTCAACTGGTGACGTCTTTGCAATGATGGAACAAACAAAAAGAGTAAAGGTTCTTCGTGCACTGTATACCCCTGTTAATATCGCAGGAAAGCGGGCAAAAATAAACATGTACAGTGGCGCAGTTCAAGATCTGACCCTAGAAGAAATCGCGAAATGTCCAGTAGGCCGCAATCACCCAATCACAAAGAGTTTTAGAATTATACACGTGAAACGTAATTTTTCACACTGTTAATTCGATTTAAAATATCCGCCTGTCGGTATCTGCAAACATAGCATAAAATATTTACGAATACCAACAGGTTAGTTCACTCATTGACAAAATATAACTAAAAAAAGCTGCTAGCTGTGCAGCCAGATTTTCGTCACTCGCTCAGCATATCAATTCTTATGTTTTTTGATGCACTGAATGCGCGCTAGCTGTCAGAATTGATCTCACACGTTTTCCTCAAATGCTAACATAAAAAATTTAATAAAATGATATTAAATTGTGATATACTGTCTTGAAGGCTGATTTTTTTTTCTTGAAGCCTATATTAGCAGAGTCACATTCTTACAATTGACGTAACCTAACTTCAACTCAGCTAACCTAAACTAAACTCACCTAACCTAACCTAACCTGGCCTGATATAATCCTTATCTTTCATCGCAGATTCTACTATTCCATCAAAAAGGTAAATATCTTCGTGAGATCGATGCAAAGGGTTTCACCATCGTTTCTTCTTTGTTGGACCATGGCTGAAATAGGCTTTTCAACGAAAATCTGCCTTTATTAGAGTATATCACAATTTTATATTATTTTATTGAGTTTTTTTGAGGTTAGGTAAAACACTGACGTGTAAGGCGAATTCCGACATCAGATTCGGATTCAGTACGTCCAAATCCAGAGGAAAACACATGTCGTGTCCCCAGATCACAACATTTGTATGTGTGTGGCTGTGTAATAATTCTTTGAAATTAGACAAAACTCTGTCAATATTCGAAATAATAAGTATTATCTCAAAGTAAATGCAGCTTCACCAACATTATAACTATGTAATGAAATATATGCATCATATTAAAATTAAATTTCTTAAGATGTGAATAATTTTTCATTTATCTCGACAGGATCTTATTCTCTAAAAATAGGAAGTTTGAGGCATGTACATGCATAGTTTACATCCAGGGTTTACACTGCTTACCGTATTGTCGAAAAAATAAGACATTACACCTCTCGCTGTTTTATTGAAAAATGGGCCACGCCAATAAACCGTTTAAAATGGGTAGATTCATGGTGGCGGTTTGCTCCTTACCAGGCGCATACAATGCCTCATATTTCCAATGAATTGAAAGAAGCAACAACAACACCATTTTTCAAAAAAACTCTGTTTTATTTTGTATTTAGACCTTTATGTTATGTGGTTGAAATAATTAAACAAATCATAATCATATGAGAAAAGCTTGTTTGTGTAATATGTAGACTAAAATTGAGGCCTGAGGAAGCGCCTTAAGAGTCTTCTGAGAAAATTCTGCAAATGCCATTAAAAAATATCTCCTTCAAAAATATTAATCAAAAATGTGCGATACATATTTCACCCTTTATTCTATACCCTTTGTTGTTTGGAAAAATATTGGTCAATTAAATATTGTAGACCATAATTTGTTTTACAATTTAAAATGAAAACTTAAACATTTGACCTTGATTTATCGAAGTCAAAATTTAAATGTAATTTTTCTTGCGACGCAACTCCGCATAACCCGCAAACATGTCCACTTCGCCAAATCTCTCCACAATATCTCTTAAATAAATATACTGTAAAGAATACTTGTAAATTTAAAAAAAGATTTAGACAATTTTATTGCATTAAAATACAATATAATATAAACATAGTTGTAAAATTATTTAAATAAATTATTTCATTTTTATAATTGGTTAAAGAACTCATATCGTCTATAAAAATGTTCATTTCGCGACTTACTAACTTAAAAAAAAACAACTTTCAATTAACTTGAAATTGTTCAGGGAATTGACAATTTTTTAGAAAAAGATTAGGTATTTTTCCTTATTAAACATGATGTTGGTAACTAAAAATTTCAGAAAGCGCACTTACATGTGGGTGAAACAGCACCACTTTCAATATTTAATTTCAGATTCGTTATTTACTTCACTATGTATAATATTACTGCCAATTACAAAAAAACGCAGACCTTAATTACATAAACTTATAGCAAAACGTTGTAGTAAACTATGATTTGATAATTAATTATTATCGTAAATTAAATTTTTTATATAATTTCTTAATAAATTTTTTATGTGGTTCGTCTTCTATGCAAAGTACCAGGAAAAATTCAAAAAATATAAATTTCCTGAAAAATCAGATCAAAGACATGGGAATAAGAAACCCATATTATTTTAAAACTTTTAACATATTTGGTAGAATTGATATTAGTCTTACTAGGTTATACGTGGACCGATGGTGTAAACACTATACAAATTTGCGACGTAGAATACAGCTTTCCCTAAAACACAAAAGATCATATAAATAAAACTCGCTGGTGTGAAACGTAGATAACTCTGAAGGACAACCTAGACGCTTCTTATCAACGAGATAACAACTATAGTATTTATAATGAAACAATATAATATTCGTTAGTCAGATTGTTAGTCAAGCTCATCACTAATACATTAAACAGTTTTTTCTCTGATTAGAAAAGATGATGATTGTCTATAATATAGTGTTCTCCTTGGCGGTTATACTTAATTCTATTGGTGAATATAATAGTATAATATATCTATAATTTTTAACAATTTTATTAAGTTATATGAAAATTTAGAATTTTCGCTGTATAATCTGCACGTTAGATTAAACTAATAATATCAGAATATACTACACACACACATATATATATCGGCAATTCCATTTTATTCAAGCCACCTAAATATCTCGTAAACGGATTTTTTTTCACCAAATTTGGCACAGATTATATTATACATATTATATGTGTACTATCGTAATATAATTTTAATGTTTGTTTTAAAAACCTATTTTCAATCATCCTTATTATTATTTTAAAAGTACCAATAACGTTTCCAATATGGCGGATAAAAAAATGTTGTATAATAACGAGGCCAACACCAACTGAGTCTATTAAATTCTTCTGTGACCATACGATTTTTTATCCACGAACTATATAAACCAGATATAGTTTTAAGGGTTTGAGACATCGCTGATTTGAAATTTTCCATTACTTTTGCAAAATTAATTTCTTTAAACAATTTTTTTAGGCAAATTATTGCATAAAAAACATTTTTTGTAGAAAAAATGTCAGAATTAGATTTTATGTCAAAAATTACATTTATGTAAATAATATATTTCGACTAAAGTCATAAGGGGTTATCCATATAGTACGTGGAAGATTAGGAGGGGGGGGGGTAGCGAAGGGTAAGCAAAAGTCTACGTAACTATATTATTCCAATATAATTAGTTTTTTTTGTGGTAGGCGGACAAAATAATCTTGTTCTCCTGCTTGCGGGTTGAACCTAAAAATGTTTCTTTTCCAACGGCGTGCGTGGACCTGTATATGAGCACGTTAAAGCAAAAGTGAGGTTCCTGTGGACTGCGCGGGAGAAGAAAAATGCAACTTTTTGAGCGCGAATGCGAGTCACATTTGTTGTTAAAAGCAAAAGAGAAACAAGTTTTCTGTGAGAGCAGAACGTGTACTGAAGGAAGTTGAGAGGGTAAAAGAAATAGATAGTTGTTTCATTTTTACTCTCAATTAAAATGTGTTGCATTATTGCTCTCACATTTGTCGCGTTGCATTTTTACTTTTCAGGATTACCATTAAAATAGGATATAAAATTTTCTAATATTGAATATATTGAGTTAAAAGATAAATCTCTAATTATTATTATATAAACTCCTAATCTGAAAAAACATAATATTAATAGTAAATTAAATCGAAATATTATAAATTGTAATAATTTGGTATAATTAACCATATTACTAATATTAATATTATTCTAAAATTAGGGGATAATAAATAAAATATGTACACTGTAAAAAAAATTTGTGGGAATTTTAACACTTTCAGAGTAGGCCCGATTATTAACTATTCCCAAAGTAACGTTTTTACTGACAATAACGAATATCCACTTTCAGTATGGAATTTATCTTTTAGGTTATTGAAATTTCCAGACAGATTCTGTAAAATTACAAATGCATTATGAATTTTAGGTGATTTTATTCTAACCGAAAATATTCGTGTTTCTATTCATCATGTTAACTTCAGCGTCTACATGAGAAATGTGAATAATGGTAATTTGACTAGAAATGGTAAATTTCCCGTTCAAATAAGGAATACAGTAAATACAGTTTTTTAATTTAAAAAAGTCTTGTTTAACATTTTTTATCAATGCTGCAAATACATTTTTCCATGATTTATACCGTTCGAAAACACGCTCTTTTACCCACATAAGGACCCCGCAGCAAATGTACTCGTACATAAAATGGCTTTCGGGCGATTTTGATTAAACTTCGTAAAATTGTAGTTCTCAATGTCTCGATCAAAAGTGTTATGGGGCAGAAAGTCCGAAAATGGACAGTTTTTGAGTTATAGAGGGTTAAACATCCAACCCTTTTGAGAAAAATTACCAAATATCTCGAAAACTGCAGCTCTACAAAAAAAATTTTCCCTATGGAAGTTATTGCGCTCTAACAGGGAAATGCAAATAAAGTCATGGCCTTAAGACACAGGTCATTTTTCAAAGTCATTCAATGCGAAATTGTCATTTATTGCTGATATTCAGCCAATAAAGACAAGATATGAAGAGAAAATCAATATAGAACCCATTAAGGCAAGAAATGAGAATGACTTAGTCAATAGCCAGCCAATGAAAGCAAGTCATGAGTGCGATTTAGTCATTATCTAGCCAATGAAGGCAAGACATGAGCGAGATTTAGTCATTATCTAACCAACGAAGGCAAGATTTGTCCAGGATTTAGTCAATATCTAGCCAATGAAGGCATGAAATGAGCTTGATTTAGACAATATCAGGCCAATGGATGTAAGTCATGAGTGCGACTTAGTCATTATCTAGCCAATGAACCATAATACACACATTTATTTTCATAAATAATGAATAACTTTTTTATTAAATTGATGGAGAATATTATATTTTATAATATTTTTACCAAGTTTATTTTGATCTAGACCTTCTAAACATTTAATTTTATCAAATTATTTATCAGAATTTATTATTAAGAAAATAAAAATTTCATTAAATAAAATTGTAAATTTTTATAATTTATTAATATTTAAACAAAAATTAAAAATTCTTTTTATATATTTTTCCATTTAACTCCTCGAGGGACTCCATATATTTTAATACCTTTTATATTGATAATTGAATGAGTTAGAAATATAATTGGTCCTTTAACTTTAGCTATTCGATTATCAGCAAATTTTATCGCTGGTAATTTATTAATAACACTAATTAAACAGTCAAGAAATAATTTACGTGTAATATTAATTTTTTTTATAATTTTAATTCAATCATTATTAGGAGTATTATAAGTTGCTGTATCTTTTATTCAAGCTTACATATTTTCTATTTTAAGATATTTATACTCTTCTGAAACTAATTAATTAATGAAAATATATATTTAGAATCATGCCTATAATATTGTTACAAGAAGACATTGACCAATTTTAATTTCATTAAGATTATGTATTAAAATAATTAGTAGAACTGAAAGATTCAATTGTATACATTATATATTAATAATTTTAGGATTATATATATAATTATTATTATTTCCTTTCAATGATGACGAGATGTAATTCGTAAAAGAACATTTCAAGATCTACATACTTTAGAAATTCGAAAATCATTAACAATAGAAATATTTTTATTTATTCTTTCAGAATTATTATTTTTTATTTCTTTTTTTGATCTTATTTTCATTCAGCTCTATCTCCAAATGTACAGTTCGAAAGATCATGACCCGCTAAAAATAATAATAAATTTAATCCATATGCAATTCCTTCATTAAATACAATTATTTTATTATCATCTGGTATAACATCTACTTGATCTCATCATTGTCTATTATTGAGAAATATATTTGAAAAATTAATTGCTTTATTGTTAATAATTTTATTATGACTAATATTTTCTTTAATTCAATTGTATGAATATAATCAATCTTCATTTTATTATTTTTTAAGAAGAAAAGATTAATATAAAAATGCGTAAGATTTTGGTGTGACTAGAATTTGAAAATTAGTGTAGGAGGAAAATTTTAAAAACTTCATGAAACATAATGTTGAGAAATATTATTGTATTCATCGGTTGCGATGAAGTATAGACTATTCTAGAACGAAAAATTGACCGAAAACACCACAACGAAAAAACGGAACCCTATAAAGCTTAGAGCAAAAATGCGACTTGATCCGTTTGAGAGAAAAATAGAAACAAAAAGTTGTTGCTCTTTTGCTCACAATATATATGTTGAATTCTTACTCTCGGGATCTACTTGTGTCGCTTTTACTCTAGAAAAGTAGTGACAGCTCCAATAGCTCTGTTTTTCTTCTTTGTTTGAATTTATTTCAGCAATGGAAAAATCATAAAAAATGTTTGAAAAATTTTGCGAGCTATCAAAAACTGGTAAGCGAACTTTTTGTAGATATTTTCAACAGGAACAACTGTTATATACGTAAAAAAACATTGTTGCTAGCATTTATGTGTACTATTTATGTGTAAATAGTATGTAAATAAATAAAAAATCATTCTCTATTTTTTGCTGCAGAATTAGGTTTACAGTTTGATTGTTTACCGAATGGCGAACCTATTCCTTGTATTCCTCGTCGTAGAACTTCTAATTCTTCTAGCCCACTGACTCTTCCTCTTGCCAGATCGCATTCCGCAGAAAGCACTCTTCCTCTTGCCACACCTTATTCTACAAAAAGGACTCTTCCTCCTGTCACACCTTATTCTACAGAAAGGACTGTTCCGCTTGCCAGATCTCATTCTTCTGCCGACCCTTCTTCTGCCGCCTTGCCTTCTCTTCGTGCAAGGTTTAGGTCTTCGCCTGCCGAGCCTTCTCTTCTTGCCAGGTCCAGGTCTCCTCGTAGAAGATATCCTTCCCGTTTCATGCTTGGATTTAAACTTGAAGAACTTCCATTTATTCGCCTTATTTCAATCAAAAATCCAAATCGAATATTCGAACTTCGAAGATACATTTTTCCTTCCAATAAATCAATTCGTTTGCGAATAAGAAATAATTCCCTTACGGCCGTGCCATCAGGAGAACAAATTGTAATATCAACATCCAATGGCGATGTCTTTGCAATGTTGGGAAAAACAAAACACAAACTGACGATTCTTCGTGCATTATATACACCTGTTACTAACGTGGGAAGGCGGGGGAAAATAAACATATACAGTGGCGCAGTTCAGGAAATGACCCCAGAAGAAATCACGGAATGTCCAGCAGGCGGCCGTAACCCAATCTCAAGAAATTTTAAAACAGTACGAGTATAACCTATAATAATATTATGTTAAGCTCCATTATATCAAATGCAAGTGTTATTAACTTCTGTACCTCCGACCGGGTCTGCTTATTTAGATATTGCAAAATACACTATAAACTTGATACTTGATCATTATTTTATTTGCCTCCGATATATTTTTTCATGTAACGTCAATTTTCGTAATTGGAAAATAATTTTCGCGAGTTGTTGAAATCGTGCTTCGCCAAAATCCATTAATGTATTTGATTCTTCGTATATTATATAAAACTGTTCTAAAGTTTCTTGTTAGGACACAGATAAAACTAGGGGTTCGCTAATTTTGCGGCTAAAATAAAAGTTGTTATCATTTAGACCTTGAGCTCCAATAGATACCTGTAAAGAGATAAAAGGGTTCATTTAAGCGCTCTTGAAAAGAACATGGAGGCGCATTCACAAACCAAACGCTTGCAAAGTAGTGCTGATAAATTCGATATCGATTTAAAATTATTGACCGATGACTTGAGACGAAAAGTTTCTTGCATATGAATATGCCTTGATGTTGACAACTTTGCTACATAACATGCAGATAATATTGATCAAATTAGCGAAAAATAAGTTTTTTATAAATAGGCTAAAAAAAGGTTGCAATGGAAACCCTAGTTTTTTCTGTGGATATCCTGCAAATGTATGCAAAAAAATTGTTTTTTCACGTTATTATTAATCAAATATTGAACCTGACGCGATAAAGGTCAGCGGACACCAGGTTCGTAATCAGCGACCCCAAAAACCTATAAAATATTTTTTTAAAATTTTTTTACCGTTTCTTCTCGATTTGACCTTCAAATGAACTTCAAATGACCTTGAACCTGAAGCGATAGAGCTCAACGGATGCCAGATTCGTAATTAGCGACTCCAAAAACCTATAACGTATTTTTTTTTATTTTTTTTACCGTTTTCTCTCGATTTGACCTTCCAATGACCTTGAACCTGACGCGATAAAAGTCAAAGGACGCCAGATTTGTATTTGGCGACCACGAAAACCATAGTAAACCCGAGCTAACCTCAGAATACATGTTTAAGAATGTCAAATCTCTCGAAAATACAGTCTATGAAATGTAAAGATTGAATGCAATACAAGAGATATCAATTTCAAATTCTGATGTATTAACTTGACAGCAAAAATTTTACAAGTCCGTCTTACGTGGGAAAAGAGAACGGGTTAGAAGTTTCGAATCGCGAGTCGATTAAAATCTGATCTTGGAGCTACATTTCATCATCCCCATCAAACAAAGTTGCTTTTAGCTTCGAAACCAAATCACGTTCGCACCTTATACTTCTGCATTGCACCCTAACTCAGAAAAACAGGTCTGAAATCAAACATATTTTTCCAGACACGTGCAAAGTATCAAAACAAAATAGAACTGAAGGGGATGTGAGGGGTGAAATAGGGCAAAAAAACTGAAATTTTAGGGTGGTAAGCGACAGCAGCCTTCAGAGACATCTGTTGGCGGCAGTGTGTACTTTTGTGTATAGATAAAAAATAAAGGCAATGGAAGAAAATATGAGGGTGTGGGAGGAAAGGGCGGAAAAAGGCTGGAAAAGGTGAAAGGCAGGTCGGGAATGGAAGCAGTTGACATGGGAGAGGGCGAGAAGTAAGGTATTTGGGAAAAAGTGGAGATCATGAAAGGACAGTAAAGTTTCTATCGATCAAGATTTGACGAGGAAGAAAAGGGATATTCAAAGAATGCTAAATTACAGGGCTAGGAAGGAGAGGAGCGAAGGAAGAGCAGCGAAGGTAGGGTATCGGAAAACAAAAATAGACAAGAAAATGTGGGTATGGGACGAGGAGAAGGACGTACTGAAGGAAGCGCAGGGTAAGTTATTTTAAGGGAAGCAGGGGGGTGGAAGTAAATCAGGATGGAGGAGTGTTTAAGGGGTTGTACTGGAACGTAGCAGGGGTAAAGAAGAAAGATGAGGATTTCTGGATGCATATTCAGGAATTTGATGTGATAGGACTGGTACAGACGTGGGTAGAGAGAAAGGAATGGGATAAAGTAGAGCTAAAGTTGCCAAGGGTGTATAGGTGGAGGCTACACGAGGCGGTCAAAGTAAAAAGAAAAAGAACGGCTAGTGGGGGAATTCAAACAGGGGCTAGAGATGGATTAGAGGAAGAAGTTCATGGAGAGGGAGAGGGTGCAAATCAGGGTTGTAAAGATAGGAAGAACGATGTATAAGTTTGTAACTGTGTACAATCAGGATGGAATGAAACAGATTAAAGAAAGGGTAGAAAACTTACTAGGAGAGAGAGAGAGAGGAGGGTTTGATGGTAATGGGGGGAGACTTTAATGCGAGAATTGGGCGGGAAAGGGGCCTGTACCGGGAAGGGGAGAGCTGTGAAAGAAAATCGAAGGATAAGATAATAAATAAAGAGGGGGAGATTCGAAGAGACTGGATAGAGGATAGAGTGTGGGCGGTGGCGAATGGTATAGTAAAAGTGGACGAAGTAGGAGAATACACGTATGTGAGTAAGAGGGGTGTATCGGTGATAGACTATGTGATTATGAATATGCAAGGGTGGGAGGAGATAGAGAAATTCGCTGTGGAGGGGAGGGTGAAATCAGACCATTAGCCATTAAGTTTGTGGATACAAGGGGAGGCTGGCGAAAGGCAGGGTGGGAAAGGAGGTTCGTTAGGGGAGAGAGTGTCATGGAAGAGAGAGGCGATAGATAAGTATCAGGGGCAGTTGGGCAACGTAGCTTTGAGGGGGAGTCGGTGGACGAGATATGGGAAGATCTACAAGAGAAAGTGAAAGGCTGTGTGCGAAAGAAGGTATTTAGGAAGAAGAAGAAAAAGAAACGGTGGAGCCGTGGTGGGATAGGGAACGTAAAATGATGAAGAGAAAGGTGAAAAAGAAGTACAGAGTGTGCATGGAACGAACCGCGAAAAGGGAGAAGTACGTAGACATGAGGAAGGAGTTTAGGGCGATGTGTCAGAAGAAAGAGCAGGAAAATGAAAAAGAGCTGGAAGAGGAGTTAAGAAGTGTTAAGACAGAAGGGGACGTGTGGAAGATAATTAATAAGTTTAGGAAACATAGGGTGGGAACAATGAAAAAATCTAAGGCAGCAGGAGTGGACGGGTCAGAGAATGAAGCGTGGCTGTTTGGTACACAAGAGTTAAGGCAGAGGCTGAAGGAGGTAATAAAAAAATATCTCTGAGGGATTCTGGATGGATAGGGGTTTGAGGCAAGGGTGTCCACTTAGCCCAACTCTTTTTGCAATTTTGATCGCGGATATGGAAAGTAAGCTAGCGGCCGGAGTAGTATGAGGAGTTAGGGTAGTAGGAGTCAGGATATGGTCACTAGCATATGCAGGTGACAGGGTGCTGCTGGCAAAGAGCGGAGAGGCTTTAAAGGAGATGATGAAGAGGCTAGCGTTAAATGCGGACAAGTCGAAGGTTATGGTGTGCAGGAAGGAAGGGGAGAGATATAGGAGAGGGAAGTGGAATGGAAATGCGGTATAGGAGGTGAAAGAGTTTGAGTACTTGGGCTTCTTGTTTCGAAGGAATGGTGGAGTGGATGATCATATAAAAGAGAGGGTCAGAAGGGCAAATGTGGTGATGAGGCAGGTGTAAGGGCTGGGGGAGAGGTTGTTCGCAGGGATACGCCGAACTATATTGTCAGGAGGGAGACAGGAAAAACAAGTTTAGGGATTATAACAGGGAGTCGAGCGTGTAAATATAAGGAGAAATTTTTGGAAGAGGGGGGAAGTAAATTGGTTAGGGAGTGTTGGTGGGAGAAGGAGAACAGACGTAGTGGTGCAAATATGGAGGTGGAAAGGGTAAGGTATTTTATAACGAATGGATTGCAGATGGATGAAGTTAGCAGGAGGCACGAGGAAGGAAGGTATATGAGTTGGTTCAAAAGAATGGCAAGGTAGTCAAAGACCTATAGCGAGAATGAGATGCGGTTGCATGAAAGGTTATAATATGTTCTGGCTTTCTAGAGAGGAGAGAATCTGTGAACTGTGCGGGAAAGGGGATGCAAAAGTTGAGCACTGGTTGGAGGAGTGTGAAGAGGTGGAAAGAAGTGAGATAAACATGGAGGTATTGTTGAATGAAGGGGGGGGGGCAAAAGGGCAGTAGTATAGGTGAAGGGGGTGTAGGGTAAGACGGAGAAAAAGAGAAGGAAGGAGGAATAGGAATGGAGAAGAAAATATTGTAAATAGGAGAGGAAGTAGACGTAAGAAAAATTTAAATATTGTAACAGTAGTTAAGTATTAGGTGTTTGCCGCGGAGACAGAGGCTGGTAATGCGAAGCATAGCGATAAAAAAGCGAAATGCGTGCGAAGCGTGGCGAGGCGCAGTGGAGAATGTTAGGCTATAGAAACGAACGGATTAGCTATAAGGTGTGGATAGATGGTACTTTATAAAAAGCAGTTGTAAGAAAATTTTATAAAAAAATGGAAGTGTGAGCAAGTCAGTTTTTTAAGGCCAGAAGGCCGAAAAATAAACGTTTATCTATCTATTATTTATAATAATATTCTCTCTTAATAAGTCTAGGAAGTTGCAGTTTTCTATGCAATGTTTTTATTTTTTTAATTAGAGTGATGTTATAATAAATTTTAGTCATGAAAAAATCGTTTAACAAATTTATCAGTATTTTTAATAATATTCTATATCAATAATGCCATATGTTTGCCGTTTATTTTAAAATATTCTAATTTTTATTGACTTTCCGCATAGAGTGACTTAATAATTAGTGAAATTTATCGAATGTAATTATTTTAAAAAAACATATTACTTCTAACTGTCTTTTTCTATAGTAATGCTCGATAGATGCAGTTTTTCTTGAATTTTCCACTTCTTGTCAACTTTTCACTTTGTCAGGTAATAACTAATGCAAGTTAACATGCATAACTACCTTTTCTTTTATAATTAAAAAGTTGCAGTTTCTCTGAAATTTCTAACTTTGGTTTGTCATATTAATTATGAGAATATAATAAAACAATAGAAAAATCATTTCTGAAACAATCCCTGTCCTTGTTGTTGATTTATTTGTTTACAACAAAATATAAATTTTAAATATTCTTGAAATTTTCTACATAAATCATATTGAATATAAATTTTCCATAATAGCCTTTTTGTTTAATTCATTATTACAACTTATTATTTGTATGCATCCGCAAGAAAAGCACCCTTGTGGACGGTTCTAGTTTGGGAGATATTCGATTTTTTCTAAGTCAGGTTTAAAATTATTATTTCTGGATTTATGTGGGAACTAATATCGAGACTATGCTTAATCTTTCAGGACTATATTTACAACCATAGAGCAAGCAGAATTTTGGATATTTAATCTTCAAAGAATAAATGTTACATTTTCGCTGATGGCTCTCGCCAAAATTAGATGATCTTTTCTCAAAAAGTGGTTTATCGAAGTTCCAACTTCAAAAATGTTCAGCCGACTTGTCTTTTAAAACTTTCAGCCCGAGTGTCCGAATTAAAATGCCGGGATCTCATCCGGATATATAATTCTGTATGCGACTCCATACCGGTCATAAGGGCCCATTTATGCAGATGCTCACATTTGTTTGTAACTAAAAGGTTAAAGAAAAGCTGGCAAATGATAAGAAGAAAGTTGTAAACCATAATAAGTGCTAGAACAATTATGTTTGTTAGCTTGTACTAATTATTTTTTCAATTAATAAAAAGTGGACAAGAAGTGGAAACTTTCAGAAAAAACTGCAACTATCCAGGATTATTATCGGAGAAGCCAGTTATAAACAATAATAAAGTGTGAAAAAATTAGCGCCAAAACTTTTCTAGAAAAATCAAGAAGAAAGTAAAAGGTGCCCTATTTAACAAAATTTACTGTAGATAGAAAGAAGTCAGTTTAGGTTGTGCTATTGTTATATTTTCGAGCTCTTTCAGAGTTTCACGAAGATATTTAATGGATTTTAAATGAAATATTTCTTACTCTTAAGTTCAAATTCAAAGATGTCAGAAAGCACACTTATGAGTGAAAAACTACCCATTTTAAAATCTATTCGAGTTTATTTTTGCTTCTTTATACTTAATATTATGGCCAACTAAAAATAAACAGTGCTATTATAGTAAACCTACACGTTTATAAATAATTAATGTTGTGATTTGAATTTTTAAATATAATTTATAAATAAATTTTTAAAATGAGCCCAGAAAATACTTTACAAGAGGTGTAAGGAAAAAGATAAAAGTAAGTAAGTATAAAGTATATAAGTATATAAGTGAGTATCCCCGACTGTCACGCGGCAGACCGGGGTTCGATTACCCGCCGGAGAGCCACTCGGTTCGGTTTTGATTGCTCTACAATCAAACCGAAGGGCCTATGACAAAACCACCGAACGCATCCTCGGGTTGCGGATAGAGTCCCGAAGGAATTAACCTCCAAGCGGAGGTGTGAAGACCGTGCCGAAAGCTGAATGGCACCTGGGTGAGGTGTCTAGAACGGTGACTCTGGGATACCGGGCGACCTCTCAGAGTATGCAGCCTTATCCTCGCATGCGGGGCTCTACAAGGATGGACGAACCCCTTTCCCTAGCTTCTCGTGGGAACGACAATGACAACACCAAACATAGTTGTAGTAAGTGCGGTTCAAAACAACAGAATGCGCAGGGCTCCCAACAATGGGTCGGCCAACAATGCCGACCAATTTAGAGCTGGGGTAGCTAATGAAAATGGATGCGAGTGTGGCAGAACGCCTACTCTACCACAGCTAGAACTAGCCGGCAAAAAAGAAAGAGAGGCGACACTAAGACCAACCGCGGGCAGGCATCCAATAGATGAAGATCGATGCTTTACGACCCGGAGAAACGTCAACACCAAGGTTTCTCTCAACCCTAAAGATCTGGCTTAAATGGATGACGAGCTTCGTGGATATTTTTCCGGTGAATCCGACCTCTGCGCTATCAATTATTGTGTGTATAATGCAGCGAGAGCTTTAGCCGATGCGAACCGTAAAACAAAACCAACGGCTGATCATAAGACCAAAAGACGAATGCATCAACTTGCCATAAAGACAGGCTGGGCAAGACAGTACGCGTCCCGCATTCAATGCGTCATTAACTACATCACATCTGGCAGGAATTTTACCGCCAAGGTTCGAAAGTTTGCGCGCGAACTCCGGACCCGTTATCACACACTTAACAAGTCAAAGCTGCTGACCATCAGGTAGCATATTGCTGTGAGAATACGGATACTATCTGACGCTAAGAGAAGTCGAGAGCGGAGGGAGAGATGGGTCAGAGAAAATGAACAGTTTCTCTCTGACCCATCTCGACTCTTCCAAGACCCTCCAGTTACTGTCGAACACCCACACAAACCAGAGGAGGTCGAAGTATTTTGGAGAGAAGTCT
>NC_046658.1:167477318-167478582 GCF_010883055.1 Belonocnema kinseyi | reverse complement strand
GAAACAATTGTCGAGAATATAAAGTTCCAGTATATGCGGCACTTCCCATTCTCGACAATTGACTCAATTTCCCTAGGAGCATTTAGAGGAGCGACATTAAAGAGAATGCCGTAGGAGTGACAGAGATGGTAATAAAGCACTCCTAGTGCCGCACTGTGCCTTTGAATATACGTCGTTTCCGCGTGTGTTGGACATCTAGATAGTATGTGAGCTAATTGCTCGGGGTGTGCATGGCATGCCCTGAAGCTATCATCGGAAATTTCTTCGCTCAAAATGTGGCGACGGTATGTTAAGGTGGAAATGACACCGTCTTGGCATGCAAAAATGAAACCCTCTGTACCAGACTTCAATCCGGACGATTTAAGGAAAGCAAACGTTAGTTCACAAGACATTGACTGATCCTTCACATTTCTGTGGAAGATACCGTGCATCCTCTTATCGAGGAGCTGTTCACGAAAGTTTTTCTCTTGTGCTTTCTTAATCCGGGCTTTCAGGAGTGAGTACTCGAGATAGATTAGATTTGATGCATTTTGCTCACCCCAAATACTGAAGTCAAGTCCGTGTGTTTCAGCAGCCTCCTCCGCTGCTTCGTACAGAAATGCACCTTGCCCACTTCTTCGTGATTCCTGACCATTTTAAGAAGAGGGTCTCTTCCATTTGCAACTCTATGTGCTGTACCCAAAATAATCATGTTGTGAAGACATTCAAGACTCAATATTCCGCGACCCCCTTGACGGCGTGAGATGTACAGTCGCGGAACGGAAGACTTAAGATGCATGCTTTTGTTGATGTGCATAACCTTTCTTGTCCCGATATAAAGCGATCTGAGCTCTTTCTTCGACCATGGAACTACTCCAAATGAATAGAGTAGTACCGGGACGGCAAGCATGTTCATTGCAGATACTTTGTTCCTCGCCGACAGTTCGGAAGATCAAATCTGTTCGATGAGACGTTTGTATCTGCTACGGAGAGTATCCTTTATAGATGTCACATCTTGAATGCAGTTCTGTGGCACGCCCAGGTATGTATAAGTCTCTCCAGCGCAAAGGTGTCGTATGGCGCTTCTATCAACGAGCTCAGGATCTTCAGGGATGCCATTAAGTTTTTCTCGCTTCAAATAAACCTTCGCGCATTTGTCTAACCCAAATTCCATTCCGATTTTCTTAGTATATCGTTCGACAATCCCCAGAGCTAGATGCAGTTGCTCTCTGTTTTTAGCATAGATCTTAAGATCGTCCAGGTAAAATACATGAGTGACCTTGTA
>NC_046658.1:167465575-167477218 GCF_010883055.1 Belonocnema kinseyi | reverse complement strand
CATCTTTAGATTGTTATGCAAAATAATAACTTATTTTTGTCTCTGAGTAATTTCTAAAACATCAGATCAAATACATGAAAGAATAATATTCGTTACAGAAAGTACTATATAAATTCGCCTTGTATGTAAAATTCAGAATTCTTTAAAACCTTAAACATACAAATGGAAGTGAACAGCACAAAAGGTAAATATCTCTGAAGGACAAGCTAGATGCCAATAAAATAGAAGATAACGACTATAGTATAGATAATATAGGTGAATGAAGCTGGGAATATTCATAAGTTACATTGTTAATCACATTCATCATCAATACATTAAATAGTGTTTTCTCTGATAAGAAAAAATGAGTATTGCCTATAATCTGATCCTCTCCTTGACGGTTATACTCCAAACTTTTGGTGAATATAATAGTAACATAAATCTATATAATTTTAAGTAATTTTTGAAGCTTCACGAAAGTCAGAATTTTCTCTATATAATCTGCATGTACCAATTTATCACGAGTACAACTGTACACGACAACATTCAAATGTGCGCAATATGGTGGCTCAAACAGGCTTTTATTTTTTAGATGGCAACGAACCTTCCAATTTCATTCCAAATCCGAAAAAAGAAATTCCCTAATTTTTCATTTTTTTACGTTTTGATTTTAACAGGCGCCGGTTTTGACTTGAAGTTTCCCATGTAAAATGCATGGGAAAAAATCACTTTTTTGAGTTTTTGGAAGAATTTTTCAGGGTTTAAAAAAATGTGACGAAAAGTATGGGGGCCTGTACAGAATTATCCAACGAAGAATTTAATGTATCATACATATATGGGTTTAACACCTCTATCACACCCCTACGAGTATTTGAAAACTACTCTTAAACAAAAAGTCTGATGGAGTCTTGAATAACATTGTTTCATTTTTTTTTATTCGTGTTTTCCCTAAAAATGATTATTATTGGTCTAGTGGAATATTTATCAACATTTGGTCATTCATTTTCAATTATTTAAACAGAAGGAATTTGTTTAAATAATTTCGTTTTGATTTTTTTAAATAAAAATTATTACTGTTGGTCTAGTGAAATATTTATCATTAATAATTAATAACTTATAAATCAATAATTTAAAAATAATTAATTTATCAGTAATATTTAAGTAATATTTTTTATCAAAAAATTTGTTTTAAAACTACATGAAGCAAAAAATGTTGATAAATATTCCACTGAAGAAATGTAACTGATTGTTAATAAAAGAAATATTTACAGAAATTCCATTTGTTTAAACAATCGAAAAAAATTATTGAACTAATGTCAATAAATATTCCACTAGACCAATAGTATGTAATAATTTTTAAAGAAAAAAACCAAATTTCGAAAAAATGGTGTAAACAAATTTAATTTGTTTAAAGAATTGAAAATTAATTAACCAATGATAATAAATATATCCACCAGACCAATAATAATGATTTTAAGTACAAAAACACGAGAATACAGTGTTCAAAAGCTCGATTTCATGGAAAATTGACATTTTTGTTTTTAAGAGTAGTTTTCTTGTACTCGTGGGGGTGTCTTAGGGGTGTCAAACCGATATGTCTGATAGATGAATTTCTTCGTTGAATAATTCTCTACAGGCCTGCATACTTTGATGCCGAAATTCAGAGTTTTAAAACCTCTTTGAATGTAAAATGAATATAAAGTTGATTTTAGATCCAGAGAAAATATGTTTAGTAAATATATATATATATATACTTACGAGAAATTTATTTTTCAAACAATTATAAACAATTCATTGCAGGGCCTCATGTTTGCCGGCTGCACCAAAAAGTTTAGCTTAGGAACTGTGGTAGTTGATAGATTTCATAATTTACTTAAGTTTCTGGAAAGTTTCAATAATGTCTCAGTATATCACACTAAGATTTTTATTATCTGGTCTAAAACTAACTAATGGCTCATTAGTGGCGTTTCTGCATCCTCGTTCCAGTAACATTCTGTTCGGCCAAATTTTTCTCTTACAATGATTGCCACGATCGCGGTTGTCCAATAGGCACAAGAAATAAGGATGCTTCGTATTTCTTGATTGTTGTCCTAGAAGCATCGTGAGGACTATGAAATCTCCACAAATTTGTCATTTATTTTGTTCGTACTTGGATTTTTTGAAGAAGATTTTCATATTCATTCATCATTCAACATTCGTGCAATAGACTACAGACAGTTCTTGATAAAAAAAAAGTATTTAAAAAAATTCTATTATCTGTTTAATAAACACTTGACTTTGTACCTTTTTCCTGATTGCCTTTTTTCTAAAGCTATAGCATCGTTCATGCAGAAGTAACAATCCATTTTATTTTGTTGTACTTCCCAAATTTCTGGTACAGTAAACTTCAAGTTTGCATTGTTCTTACTTTTTTCCATTTTTACAAAATTAAGTTGCAAGCAGAGCATATTATACGTGGAGCCCAGCTTTCATCTCGTTCTCGAAACTTAAGGTTGAAGTATTTTGCATACATGTCCTGAATTTTCTTAGTAATGTTCTGCCAATATTTTGGGTTACTGACTGGCCTGAAAGGTGAATAATTCTACACATCTCTTTTTAGAGCAGTTGTCATCACTTTCACTACCTAGCGCAGTAGCAGGTATTAACACTTAAAATTTAGGTGAATTCAATGGCTGCAAATGAATGGACAATTCAGTCCGAGAATTTATGAGTGAATCATAACACAAGAGGCTTACAACTCATAGTTCTACAGAAATGCAGTAAGCTTACTTACGATAAATATGATTAAAATACTTCTCTAAGAGCAGATTGCTGAAATACCATATTTTAAAAAAATAATATAACATATTTGTTCGATATTATGTATATTTGGCTTAAAACATGGATTCTGCCGCTCAAAATCCATAAAAATGCAATGCTGGATTACAAGTTGCTGCTGAAAGAATTTTTTTAGAGCTAATGTCATAGCAAGTCATAAGTCACTGCCATACGTCAGTTATATAACTGATCTGGTTCTATTTACAGAATTAGCAGCTTGAATCCTGTAAAAAACATGTTTTTTTCCATCATACATTCTAAAGTACGGTTTTTGAGGTTACGTCGAAAACTAATCGTCAAAGGTGCTATTTTGACCTTAGTTTCGAATTCAGCAGATCAAAATACATAGGAATACATGTGTCTCGTCAAAAGTACCAGACCTTTTTTTGTGTGGCTGTGTAACTTATATTTTTTTGTTGAGATGAAATTAAATCATAACTACGCGTACTGTAGGGGTGTCGCAGTCGATTGAATTTTGTAAATTGTTGATAAGAAAAAGTTTAATCTGAAAGTTTCTCATAAATTCCAAAAAAAAACAGACAAAACTGTAAAAAGAGATGGTCGATAGAAGCTACGCTTGACAAAAAAATATTTTTTACACAACACCGAAACTTTAGAAAAAATTAGATCTCCTTTCCGTGCTGTTTTAGATTCCCCTGATGTCATTTGACAGTCTACGCCAAATCCATATATTTGCTTTTGCCAGGCGGCCCATTGCGTGAGCTGTGCTAGCAGTTATCGCAACATTTAGGGTTCTTTACACAGCATGAATCCTATCATCGATGTGGGTGTATTTATAATTGCTCTCGTAACACGCTTGAACGCGATAGTTTGTAATCGTCTCAGGCTATCCTCCACAGCTTTACGCTTCAGCCGTGGCTACCAGACTACTTCCGCGTATATGAGCCTTAGATTAAGTTCATCAGAGTAAAGCCATGCAGTCATATTAGGCCATCCCAATTGCACTGACAAAGTTCCTGCATTAAGTCTCAATATGCTTCACCCAATTTAGTTTGCTATCTAGGATCACCCCCAAATATTCAACCATGTCTGACATCATTACATCCAGCCCTGAAATACAGGAGCTTCAGTTTTCGATACTTTGTAATTTCTCGTAAAAATTATCAGGCTGATACTAAGGCTCATTTAGAACCAGGGCTCTATGATGTAAGACACATTACCCTTTCCAGATGATTCCTCCTGACTAGGCTTACAAAGTCATTTGCGTATCCCTGGGTGTAATAACCACCATTTCTTAGCCTACGAAGAAGGCCGTCCACTAAAATACACCACAGTAGGGATGACAGACGAACCCCTGGGGCATATCCTTAGCACAATTACCCTGACTTTAAACCACTGCACACTCAAGCTACTTTAAATTATTGGAATCGATTGATAATACCTTATGATATTTTTAATCTTTTGAAATATTTTGAAACTCCTTAAAAAATTTAAGCTCTTTAAAATCCATTAGAATTTTTAGAAACACCATGAAATATTTCCAAATTCTTTAAAATCATTCAAAATTACTTGAGACTTTTTACACCTTTCGAAAATGCCTTGCAATCTTTAACAAAAATTCTAAACTATTCTTAATCCTCTAAAATAAATCAAATTACTGAAATTAGTTCAAAATTCTTCGGAATCTTTTTAAAAAGCCAAAAAGTTTTTCGATTCTTGAAAATATTTAAATTGATTAAAAATGAGGCTTTTTAAATGGCTCCAAAAATGTTGAAATATTTTTAAATATTTAAAAAACTGAAATAAAACAAAAACGTTTTAATCAATTGAAAGTTTCTTGGAATTAAAAAAAATATTGCACTGGCGAACGGCACTAGGCTGCCAGTGCGTTTTTCAGTGGCTGCTTGTGCTGATTTTCAGCACCTACACCGCACTAAGGAATGGTGGGACGAGCATATAATGTTCCTATTGTATTTATAACATATTGTATTTGATAAAAAGAGATATTTGGGGTTTCACTCATGTAAAAAACAACGAATTGTTTGCCGAAGTTTCGTGAACATTGCAGTTTACATCTTCAGGGCTAACCTGAAACTGAGGTATCAGGTCATTTTGCTCTTAGGTATACTCTGTACGATGCCTGTGATTGGCCAGAGCGCCCCATCGTGAAAACTGGTCGAACTTGATTGGACAATCAAGACTTTTTTTTAAATCTGGGTGTAACTTTTATGCTAATACACTATTTTGTAGTTGAATTAAAAAATATCTGTTTTAGCGTATCTCATTCTATTTACGAGATACATAATATTTACTACAATTTTAAATACCCAGAAGAAAAAGTTAGTTATCTATAATAATCGAAACCCGTAGATTTTGAATTTCTAACATTCTCGTAGATAATTTCAAAATTTAAAAAATTTTAAATTTCGATTTTTGACCCCTTTAAGTTAGTCTACTTGGTAGCCTAGTCGCATTGGCATAGGCACAATGCCAACTAACCCAATTGTATATACTACTAACACACATTTTCAAAGACCTCACAGACTAGATTTATTGGGTGAAATAGCCTTTTAAAAATGTAAATGGAAACTTGAAGGAGAACCTAGGTACAGAAAACTAGCGGTACAGGTAGTTCTGAAGAAACAGTACTGAGTAGGCATTGACCAATGCGTTTTTTTTTGCTTTTTTAGTGCGTTTTCATCGGCAAGGAATACTCTGAAATATTTAAAATCCCCTAAATTCAAATTAATCACTGAAATACATAGAAAATTCGTTGGAATTTTTTAGAACACCTAATAGACTTGAAATTCATTAAGATATTTTGAAATTCCTTGAATATAACTTCGTGCTCGACATTAAGCCAGAAACAAAAAATAACACAGCTCCACAAAAAAGTGATCAAATATGCTCGTTTTTCAACCATAACCTAAAAAAACACCCTTAAATAAGCAGTTTTCCACCAAACTCGAACAAAATAGAAAGTGGTCTGCCCGACAGTCTATTCGAGCCATACAGATTGCTGATCTAATACGCAATATAAATGTATCAGCAATTCATTTCTTTTAGTGTTGACCTGCTGAATCCAAATCCGAAGTCACCAATATCAGATTGGATCGTGTTTTAACCCTAACCTCCAAAAACGCCCGTAAAAAGGCGGTTTTCGGCCAAATTAGAAACAATAAAAAGCGGTCTGCCGCTTTTGAAAAGCGAATCACGTTTCAGTTCTTTTTCAATTTAGTCATTTCAAAGTGAAAAATCTGACAAAAAAGAAAAAACTAGGAACAAAAAATCGTTGTATTTAAAAAAGAACAAGATTATTTAACTGTAAATTAATTTTTTTTTTAATTTTAAAATTTTATCATTCTGATCTGTCAGTTTATGGTCAAATAGAAAATTGAAAATCTGTATAAAGAGTTGCATATCACTTTGACCCAATTTTGGAATCAGATTGATCAACTGGCATTTACCACATTCACAACATACTGTAAGATTTTTAATGTTAGATCCTTAATATTATTGCTTCGACTTTTATTCCAAGGATTATAAATCTGAAACAAATTAAATTATTATTAGAAAAAATACGAAAAGAGACACTATCAATAATGTGGGTTTACTACTTTACGTTGAAATGAATTTCGCTCCTTTTTAGTCTCAGCCCTTGAATTTGAAAGGAGTTGTTTGTCAAGGATTCTTTGGATATAAAATTTTCTCTAAATTCAGCTTCTACTTCGGCACTAATTTCTAATGTGTTTATTGTTTCTCTCTATTTAGTTAATACTTCTACATCCACATTTAGGGAAAAAGTAAGACTTAATGATGTGCAAATTGCTTTGCAATATTTTTCATTTATTACTTGAAAAATACAATATCCTTCTGCCTTTTCGTGCTCTGATGAGTTTAAATAACGGAGCTCAAATATCGACCCTAGGAATTTTACTAATTCCTAAGATCTTTAAAATTTTTTATTATTTAAATATTTTATTAGACTTGATTCCGCTGATTTAATTAATACTCAGTCTTTCCCTGGAACATGAAAAAAATCAAACTTCTTATTTATTATCCCAAATTTTCAACTTGATATGACGCTTTGTGTGAAAATAAGTTAGGAAATAAAAGAAGTGTCGCTAAGGCAGAAATCTGGTTAGGTGATCCACTTGTCACATGGCCTTAAGTGAATTTAATAAATACACTGAACCCTCGCTTCCAGTCAAGTGCCGTTGGTTGCCTTCAAATGGCCTTGGAATGATTTAGGGGGGGGGGGAGAAACGTAAACAGCGCAACTGCTTTCGCGCTACTCCCCTGAGAAACTACGTAAGCTAGTAGTTCTAGGAATTCTGAGAAAAGGGTGACTGAAAGCGAGAGTTTAGTGTATAAGGTACATTTTCATACTGGACCGTTTCAATATTATATACCAACATACGATTGTATACTTCAAGACAAAGTTAATCCTCTTTACTTGTTGCAGATTTAGGTTCACAGTTCGAATGTTTGCCTAATGGGGATCCTATTCTTAGTGTTCCTCGTCGTAGAGCTCCAGATTGTTCTGACCTGCCGGCTCTACCTTCAATCAAGCCTAATTATCCAGAAAGGGTCTTTTCTCTGGCCGGATCTCAGTCATCCGCAGGGCCTCCTCCTTCTGCAGAGCTTTCTCTTGATGCCAGGACCAGGTCTCCTCGTGGAAGATATCCTTCTCATTTCTTTTTTGGGTTTAAATTTGAAGAACTACCATTTATTCGACTTATCCCCATCAGCAATACGAATCGGATATTTGAACTTCGAAGATACATTTTTCCTTCCAATACACCAATTCGATTGAGAACAAAAAATAGTGTTCTTACTACCTTGCCAATCAGAGAAGAGATTGTAGTATCAACGTTCAATGGTGAAGTCTTTGCAATATTGCATAAAAAGAAACGAAAACAAGCTGTTTTTCGTGCACTGTATAACCCTATTACTATAAAAGGGAAGCGAGCGAAAATAAACATGAACAGCGGCGCAGTTGAAGAATTGACCTCAGAAGAAATCGCGGTATGTCCAGTAGGTGATCGTAACCCAATCACAAAAAATTTTAGAATAGTGCGTGTATGAACTATACTTTTTACAATAGTTAATTCGATTTAAAATAATATGTGCTTCGGCACGGAAAAAAATAAATATGCATATCGATATAAGCAAATTACTGAACTCGTTTAGTAAAGCATAAGAAAAATAAAGAATATTATTTGTATTCTTATATAAAACAGTTTAGTACTGTATGCCATAAAGAGTCACGAAGAAAGATGATCATATTTCACTTTTTGAAAAAAAATTGATACTTATTTGATCTAAAAGCGGATGAAGATAAATTCAAAACGTGATTTGTAACTAAGAATTTTTTATTTTCTTTTTGATATTGCATCCAGAAGTAGTTCACTGGTATCACTGCAGTGAAAACTTTACTGACCACCAATAAATTATCATTGAATACTATGGCTCTTCTTACTTTCTACAAGTAAAATTTCTTAATGGGTAAATATATATGGGTCTTACTGAACAGTATATTTCATTATAGTTTAACCTATGCTTCAGGTTTAGAGAGAATTTCTTTTCTCTTAAAAACAAAAATTATCATTTTCTGTAAAATTGTTCTTTTGATAATTTTGAGGGAAATGTCTATTGACACTTTCTTCTACCTTGAGTTACTTGAAAAATGTTTGCGAAAATATGTTAATGTATAGAATCATTCAAAATGGATTTTTCTCTACAATAAAATTTCACTATCTGATGAAAAACGAAATAGGACTTAATATAACAGTTTAAAATTTTTTTAAAGTTGTTAAAACTGTTCGGGTTTTCCTTGCTTCGTATGAGGTATTGTTGAGAAAAAAAACCATATTAAATAATTTTATACATATTTTTGCAAAAATATCGAAAATAATGCAAAATAGAGGTAAGTTTTGAGAAACATGGTCCTGCAGCTTTTTTGAATTAATAAGTCGTTTCTTTAACTTTTTTTGTATCCTTTGGTTTTTTTTACCCAAAAACGTGAACTTTTGTTTTTATGGATATGGACTTTAAAGATTTTCAGAGGAACTGCCGGGATCTCGTCAGTTTTTATCTTTTTTGAACTTTTCCAACTGATTTCGAAAGATGATGAGAAGTTCTTTTTCAAGCAAAAACAAAGGATGAATAGTCATATAAGAACAATTGAAGTTGATGTGGTTGTGGCTACTCATATAAATTTTTCTAGCAGAGATTAAAATACTAAACATCCAGCTTTACTGATTATTATAAAACAAAAGAATTACGAAAAAGAAACAAATTTTAAAAAACACATCTTGGTAACTATTCCACTAAACAAATAGAAATAATTTGTAGAGAAAATAAAACCAAAATAAAGTTTTCAGAAGGCAGATTTCAGTAAAAATTGAAATTTTGGGTTTTAAGGGTATTTTATAAGGCAAAGTGGTTTTTTGGTTCAAGTGTCTAACCCATATGTCTGATACATGAAATTCTTCACGCGAAAATTCTGAGCAATTCTTCAAAGCTGCGGCTCACATTCTTCGAAATCCTAAAATATTATTCCAAAAACTCTGAAAATTATTTTCCGCAATGCAATTTACTTGGGGAAATTTAAAACCGGTACCTGTTAAAATAAAAAAATTAATAAAAAAAATAGGAAGTTGTTTTTTCAGATTTGGAATCAAATTGAGAGGATTAACTTCCCTCTCACGCGAAAAAAGATGTTTGCTATTAATTTTTGAAACACTATCCCGAGCACATTTAAAAAACACTCTCTCAGCTGACTTAACTCAAGCATTCAAAACCATTTTCCGCTTAAAAATAATATACACGATTACTCTAGAAAAAATGAATGGGTCAAAACGAGCTTGAGCGCACCTCTTCTAAGGTTTTATGAGAAATAAGAAATATGATAAAAAAATGTTAAAGAACAATTGTGGGTTTTAAAACTTCTACAAAATTTCTTTAACTATTTTTCAAATAGGACTTTGTCATTTTCGTTTTATTTATTAAGTACTATGCAGAAAATCGAAAATTCGAATTACAAAACGAACGGTGTGAGATAAGAAAAACATTTTCAATAAGAAATTTCAGCTTTCGAAAAGTCCTAAAAGATTTATTGAAACCGTTTTTTGATAGAACTTGTCATCTTGGTTTTATTTAACGAAAATGCTATGAAAAAAATACGGCAATTCAAAACCTAAGCCAAACGATGCCAAATATGGGGGTAAGTTTTTGGAGGATTTTCAATTTTTCTGAATGCCTAAAACATTTCCTTCAAACATTTTTTGACATAATATACATATATTCTTCTGTGTGACGTTGTATACCCCCTCCCCACGAAATAAAAAATTAGGCAAACAATTAATTATTAATTTATTAATTATCTTTTGAAATCTCATACTTCAGAAATAGAAATATTTATAAGAATTTAACAATTTACTTATGTCATAATTCGGTCAATTTATAATTAGTTAATATATTTTTTCGGTAATTTGTTTGCTAATTTGTGGATTTGTTATTTATTTCTTCGTTATTTTGTATTAGTCTCATATATTTAAACATTTATAAATATAGTGATGAAAAACTAATTTTGTTATGTCGCCGTTTTAAAATATAATGCTGCTATATAATTAATATAATGATTATATCTATATATTACAAACAAGGTATATGATAAATCATAAAATATATTTTTCTATTATAATTAAACAACGAATTCCTAAATGTGAGATTTTTTTAGTTAAATAGAGTTTTGAACGAAGGTAAAATAATTTAACATTTGTATAGTAACTCTTAAACAAAGACGATTAACAAATATTTGTTATCTTTGGAAATACTAAAATGAACCGAAACTTATTTTTAGAAGTGTTGTGATAAACCCATGTTGAAATTAAATTCTGAGAATTGAGGACAAGAAAATAAGTATTATCAGTTTATTTTTAAATTTATATAAGTATAATGTTCATAAGATCATGAGAAAATGAAAAATAAAAAGATTTTCGAATACTTCAGACGTGTCAGAAAAATAATTATAAGAATTTACAGAAATTTATTTTATTTCATAGGATTTTACACAATATTATGAAAAAATTTCGTCGTTTTAAAAGATGTTTAGGACTGTTAGGATTTGGGAAGGAATCAACAAATATTAATTAAAATACATTTTTGAAAATTTTTCCCAGATTTCATATGATTCTAATTTATTTAAAACGTTTTCCAAAGTTTAGGACATGGTTTGATATGTTTAAAAACCTTATTTAGTTTTCTCTTAAAGTTCATTTTGCAAAATTATTTCTTTTTTAAAGTTTCACCCGAATGTAAGCATAATTCCTTTTTTTTAAATCTTGTTAAACAAACTTCCTGATCTTTAAAATTTATTGAAATTTGTCCTGCATTTTTTATTTATTCCGTAAAATTAAAAAAATGGAAAAAAAGTATTCACAACAAAAAACTTATTTCATAATTATACAGATTTAGAACCAGACTCACTATTCTTATTCCTTCTCGTTTAGTATCCCAAATGTTCAACTCAATGTGGCGTTTCGTGTGAAAATAAGTTGGGAAAGAAAGAAAGTGGCGGTAAGGTAGAAATCTGGTCACGTGACCCTTTGGTCACATGGCCTTAAGATCTTTAAGATTCTTCTTTGACAAATCTTAAATTTATATTAAATTATATAATGAAATTATATGATAACGTCATTCCTAACATTTTTATCAATGACCTGATAAGAATTGGTCTTTCATTCAAAATTTGCAAATTTATTTACAATTCAATTCATAAACGTAAAGTTTTCTTCAGATTGAATGGTGCAAATAAAGGACCATTTATAATCATGAAGGGCCTCCCACAGGGTTGTATTCTTAGCCCTGTATCGTATACAA
>NC_046658.1:167464353-167465475 GCF_010883055.1 Belonocnema kinseyi | reverse complement strand
ACGTAAAGTTTTCTTCAGATTGAATGGTGCAAATAAAGGACCATTTATAATCATGAAGGGCCTCCCACAGGGTTGTATTCTTAGCCCTGTATCGTATACAATTTATACTCGCAAATTACACTCAATCATATACCCGGGTTGCAAAATCTTAGAATTCGCCGATGACATAGTCCTCTATTTTACATCACACGAATTAAATGAATGTTTATCTATTCTTCAACAAAGCTTAAATTCCATTAACTTCTTTTTGAAGGAACGGGGATTATGTATCTCTCCAGAAAAAAGGTGTTTATGTGGTACGTGGTGGGTTTCTCACCCAAAAATTCTCCAAATCTTATTTCGTGTCCTGGGAAGGAGCTCTTTCGACTATGGTACCCATGTCCTAATCATTTGTAGTGGTGATAACTTTTTTCGGAAATTAAACAAATTGCACAATAGATTTTTGCGTATCATATCTGGTTACCGTATATCCACACCTATCATTGTCATACCAGCAGAACTAAAGAAGTTACCATTATTATCTAGATTCCAACTGTTATCAGATAAATTTCTAATAAAAACCTTTCTTACGATTAACCATCCAATCCACAGTACTTTCTACAATTTGTACTATATAACAAAAAATGGTTCAACCCAATATAACCTGGACAAGAGTTTTATCCTCTTAAAATCCTACTAAAAACTCAAAGGTTTTAAAGACAGAGTTTTAAACTCAGCTACCCCGCTACATTTTCTAGCTCTCTATTCGCTAAAGTTCTTCCGACCAACGATTGATTTTAAAATAGGCTTAACTATACAATAGAGTAATTCTCCGGAAATAGTTTTCAATAATTTGATTGATAATAAATTTTCTGCTTTTACCAACTTCTACACAATACTCCCCACAACTTAATGTGGAAACTAAAATCAAGATTTCTGTACATGCTCTAATCTATACAGCGGCGGCTTTGGCTATTAATGAATCAATCCAGCTTATTTTAGATAGACAAATCCCTAACTCAGTAATTTTCTCTGACTGAAAAAGCGTTTTGCAAGCTTGCCAAAAATTTAATGACTCGTCCTCTACATCATACCTTATCTTCAAAATCCGAAATCTTCTTTCCATTGCTTCCGAAAATAATC
>NC_046658.1:167445101-167464253 GCF_010883055.1 Belonocnema kinseyi | reverse complement strand
AAGCGTTTTGCAAGCTTGCCAAAAATTTAATGACTCGTCCTCTACATCATACCTTATCTTCAAAATCCGAAATCTTCTTTCCATTGCTTCCGAAAATAATCTTAACATAACTTTAGACTGGATCCCTGGTCACAAGGGCATTCCAGGTAATAAGAACGCGGATAATTTAGAAAAATCGGCTACCATAGAAGGAACCTTCCATGAGTTAAAACTGCCACACACCGACATTTGGTCCACAATCCTTCCCCTCCATCTGAATTCTGCTCTGGAAGCTTGGAGTAGAGTTTCGGAATCAACAGGAGTTGGTCAATATTATTTTCATAACTTTTTTTAATTATCTAAATTCGTTAAACCGTGGTTTCACAAATATATTCTAGATAGAAAATCGGTAGTCATCATCTCAAGACTACGTTCTAATCAATACAACCTTGCCACTAGCTTAGCTAGGAAGGGCTTCATTGATGCTGGGGGGTGTGCTTCTTGCGGCTTTCTCGAGGAGGACATCAACCATGTGTTATGGGCCTGCCCGAGATTCTCAGACTCTAGAAAAACACTTGAATCGGCTCTGATTCAGAATAGATCTCTCCCACCGTTCTCTTTTGAACCATTTCTCATTAATCCTACGATTAAAGTCTTTCTCCCTTTTTTACAAGTTTTCAGAAAGAATAATTTACTTATTTAATACAATTTTAATTGTAAAATTCCAAAAAGTGACCAACTTGTCAATTTATTATTTTGCTCTCTCAATTCACATCTACTATCACTTTCAATATCAGCTTCAAAACATTTGTCTTTATCTCTCAAGTTGTAATTTCTCTAATTCAAATTTCGCGCCTTTTATTTTTCTTAATACACACAACGTCACCTTCAGTTTATTCCCACCATTCCGATTTGATCCTAATCTCTAAACCTCACGTTATAATTCTGAATCCAAACCAAATACCTAACAATATGGCATAAAATCATCTCTGGATACAAAATAATCGTAGCCTTGACCAAATAGGTCACGCTTTAATTGCGCGGAGTGTTTTTCTCCAGACCTAGGCTAATTGTTCTTCCCCTCCCTAGCGTAACTGCAGTGGAGTGGGGAGAGAAAGAAAGAAGAACAAACAAGACAAACACTAGGCATAGCAAACGTACTGAAGCGTGAAGCTATAGCAAATTTCAATAACTGTACAGTATCTACTTTTGGAACGAACGTAACGCTCTTTTCTCGCTCGACTATCCGCACTTAGCTGCCTGTTTGGCGCATCTCTCACTACAGGGTCCCTAACCACTTCAAGATGTGATCAAGCACTATTCGCATACCGAAGCGTAAAGCTGTAGTAAATTTTGGTATGGTATCTTGATTTGGACCGGAAGTGTCTTTCTTCTCGCTCGACCAATTTGTAGTCAGCTGCCTGATTGGCGCGTCCCTTACTACAGGGTCCCTAATCCGCAATTGCTGTAATTTTCCGCCCCTACAGCCCCGAAGTTGGAAAGTTATCGGACTTGTACTGTATTTTTAAATTCTTTCAGCGTCATATTTTAAGTCATATTTTAGGAGTTTTAAGGTCTGATCTTTCAGTATACATGAGATATTAAAAAATAATGTATACATGTATTAAAAAATATCTCGACTTGAGTGAATTTTCAGTATCCGCGCGGTTAGATAACTTACACAGAGCCACAAAATGAAATTGAGGTGGAACATCTTTCAGCCTAGGTAATCTTTATGTTCTTGAGGTCGCTGATCACGATCCCGGTGTCCACATGACCTCATAACGTCTAGATCAAGGTCAAATGAAGGTCAAACACCTTCATTCGATTGATTCAATAATTTGACCCCGGATTCTGAAAGAGCGGAAAATTTTACGTCCGAATACGTCTTGACCTGCTGGTCAAACCGATCTCTGAAGATCATTTGGAGGTACTATAAAGGTCAAGTTCACAGTCAAAAATAAGGAATTTAATGAGTTAATGTTTAATTTCAAGTTTGAGTGTTTGCATTCAACCAATTTTAAATTTCAGACCAAGGGCCTATTATTTTAGGAAATCACATTCAACTGTTGAGCATTTTCACCGTAAGGGATGACCTTAGATCAGAGACCCCAAAAACGTAAAGGTCCCCTGGTTCGAGAAATAGTAAACCAGTAAAATTTTCCGCTCTTTCAGAATCTGTGGTCAAAAAATGGCATCAATCGAATTAAGGTGTTTGACCTTCATTTGGCCTTGATCTAGACGTGATAGGGTCATATAGACACCGGGATCGTGATCAGCGACTCCAAAAACATAAAGATTAACTAGGCTGAAAGATGCTCCACCTCAATTTCATTTTGTGGCCCTGCGTAATTTATCCAACCGCGCGAGATGAAACTTCACTTAAGTCGAGATATTTTTTAATATCAGTATTCATTATTTTTTAATATCTCAAGTATACTGAAAGATCAGACCTTAAAACTCAAAGTGTTCTTTTCCAGATCTTTTCAAATATTCGCAATTTAAGTAAAAACCTAGAATTTATCGACTGAATTGTTCACTATTGAAGTGAAGCGTACTGGAGAAACTTTTTCCAAAATTTTCCCTGAATAATTGAAATTCAGTGCGAGTACAGTTGAAGGGCCCGCGGTAAAAATGTTAAGTGATATTTCAGAAATTCTACACGGCGAAGGAAGATCTTGTTATTTTTTCAATTATCAACCTTGTTTGAAACTGTAAAATGTTTTTTGTTTATTTACTAGAGAAAAATAATAAACGTTAGTTTTATAACATTTGAAACTGTTTGGAGTCTCCAGCCGAACATAGATGTACTAGCAAAAATTTGAAATAGTTTATTGCAAAAATTTTCGGAATGTTAGTAATCGAAATGCGTTGCTCACCTTCGCCTTTACAGCGATCTGTAAACGACAGAATCGAACATGATGTGCAAGTAGCACACAAAACTTTTGACACACACATCCACTTATCTGCCCACCCACACTGACATGTCTTACTGGTCTATTTCACGATTAAACTTAGTCGTTGTAAAAACAAGCAAGGGTTTCCCATAAGACGCTATAAGCAGTTAACACGTTTAGACCGCAGACCGATACTCCAGATACCAAAACGCGATTTTCGAAAATTCATTTTAAAACAACTAAAAAAATGTTTGCCGTATCGCTTGCGTAAATAAATAAATGCATATAAAAGATGTTCCAGAAAATACAAGAAAATCAGTTTCGAAAAAAATCTTAATTAACAGGTTTAGACCGCGGACCCCTTAGTTGATTTTAGGTTAGGTCTTTTGTTTATTTGCGTAAATAAACTGCTCGACTTATTCGCTCTTATTGGCGATTTCATATGCTTGAGATATGAAGTTTAAAATATATGGGTATTTTGAAATTAATGATGTTTTTTAAATTGTCTGACATTTTTCGAGCAACTCATATTCTCTGACTGAAAATTTAGATACTTTTTGAAAATTAAACTGCTGTATTAAACATATTTATTCAGTTGAAGATTCATAATTTAGATAATAATTTATTCTTTAGGCTCAAAATTCAACTGTTTTTTTTAATCATTTTTACTTCAATTTTACAAAATCTTCTTACATGAAATTTTATTGTTTCATTCTTAGTGAAAAATGCACACTCTTTAGTTAAAGATTCAATTAGCTGATTGCTAATGCATCTATTAAGTTAAAAATTCATCTCTTTATGTAGAAACTCAACCTAATATTTATTTTTGCATCATATGTAGGTTCAAAAGTACTCTTTACATTTGTTCGGAAAATTTTAGTGGAAGAAACGTCTTCGTTTGATCAGTTATTTTTCAGAAAAAATTTGTTTAAATAAAATAAAAAAGACATCTTTTTTATTTTTTGAAATCTACGAGGCATATTATTAATTGTGTTAAGGAAAGAGGTATTAAGTAACCTATGCTCTTGGACAAATTGGAATTGCGTGAAAAACTTGCAAGAAGATTATTTGTTAGAAAAAGATTTTATATTTACTCTGAATACATTACCTTAAGTTTTCTGATTTTCTCAAGATGAAATAATGTAATACATGTGCTTACTTCAAACATAAATTATCTGAGTTTCTCAAGGTAAAATAATTATACTGCTGCAAAATTTTAACTTCTACTAAATAATTTCTAATACATATTGAAATATCTCATGGCACAAACGCCTAATATTATCAATATATTCAAGTCATGGTCAGGTAGAGGAAAAAAGAAACGTCTGCAAACAGAATATATAGACAAAACATAAGAATGTTGATTAGTTACGCTGTTCTTGAAATTCGGTATTAATCAGTTTTTCATGCATTGAAAAAATGAGGATCTTTTATACTGTGGTCTTAACTTTAGAAGTTATTATTAATTCCTTTGGTAAGTAAGGAATAACATATCTTCTATTATATAATAATAAATGTAAAATGCTATCTAATTTTATTTAGATTAATTTCGAATTCTTGTGCTATTTATTTAAATAACATGTTTGTTCCGCAACACAGCTCCGTCTCAGGCTGATCATCAATATCTCTAGTGATCACCATAAGTAAAGAGTTTCACAAAGTCATCATGTGAAGCTCCTCACTTGGGCCTTCACGTCCATGCATGTTCTCATGCTAGCTCTTGTGGTTGTATGACTTCTTATGTCTCTTCGAAATAGGGTCTCATTTAAACATTCTAACCATTCTTTACGTGCTTTGCCTCCGGGAACCTTTTTTATGAGTACCATGATTTTTGTTTTATTTGCGTTAATTTTAAGCCCCATGTTTTCATGCTTGCATTCAGTTTGCTCCAATTTCTTAGCAAGTCTTCGATTGACTCTGTCATAACATACTTATAATCTGCGAGTGTTAACCCACGTACCCTCATTGTCCCGAGATCCACACCTTCTCCGTTGAAAAGGGGCATTCTCAAACACTTGTCCATGAGTATAATAAATAGCCGTAATGATATTATGCATCCTTGTCTAATACCTTGCATAAGATCAAACCAGTCACTCTGTTTCCGATTAAACCTTACATTCGCTTTGCTTCCAGCATTTAGTGTTTTTATTGCTTGTACGAGCTATGCATTGACTCTGTACTAATTTAGGACATCCCAAATTTTACTTTTATTTACCTTATGCAACGCTTTTCCTAAGTCAACAAATGCACACAAACCCATTTTCCTTACGCTTAAAGTTTTTGGACTTTGGACTTTCCATACCGTTTTTCCTGTTATTTGAATTACCCTACGAATAAGTATCCTTAAGTAGACACTTCTTGCTACCTGCAAAGTCATTTACATTTTCTTCCTTTTCTCTGCTTTTATTTTATCTTTGCTTTCCTTGAATAGTAGATTTACTTTCTTCTTTTTGTCTCTTAAAGTGTCTAGTATCCCGTCAGTATTATATAGCATTGAACTCTTTCTATTTCTAATGTTGGCTAGCTCTGTCATTCTACCTCCCTACATATTGATTAACAACTATTTATAAAACAGTTTCTTGCTTGCTGTAAAGTCATTTTGCATTTTCTTCTCTTCTTCTGTTTTTATTTGATATTTTCTTTCCTTGATTAGTAGTTTTACTTTTCTGTTCTTGTGTCTGCAAAAATTTACAAGTATATTTGATTCGCTTAGAATAGTCAAAATCGAGCTGAAAACCACAGGCCCGTGATGTTGTCTTTCAAAGTTCTTTTATGTGCTTTTATCCTTTCTTGGGCGACTGCTTATATTTCATAATTTCAGCACAGATCATCAGACGTCCTCCCTACAACCACAGTACCACACACTTCAGTCGCACTCGCAACAATAAAATCTCGGATCATAGACAATGCCTTCTTTATGTCTTTATTGCTAATTTGTGCCTTGCAAATTACCTCATATATACTGTCGTTCAACGTATTTTAACAACCTATTCGCACTTTCGGTTATTATAGATTTTCAATCTTGGTTCACGTTTTCTTAGTTTTTTTGTTTCTCTTTCTTACCTACCTCCGACCTAGGTTGATTCTAGTGACGAGAAAGT
The DNA here is from genome assembly GCF_010883055.1 of Belonocnema kinseyi. Classification (NCBI taxonomy): domain Eukaryota; kingdom Metazoa; phylum Arthropoda; class Insecta; order Hymenoptera; family Cynipidae; genus Belonocnema; species Belonocnema kinseyi. Next base: position 167,458,276 of record NC_046658.1, on the reverse strand, counting down.
AATGAACAGCATTGCATTTCGACCCTCATGACCCTAGTATATTTTACTTGTTCTCTTATTCTTTCGTCTGCAACAACGAAGTTAATCACATTATGGCTATCTCATCTAAAACAGCTGTACATGTGGATCAGTTTATGGCTAAACCAAGTATTTGTAATAAATAAGCCTTTTTATAAGCATAAGCTAACTAATATTTTTCGCTATCATTTGTTCTTATCATAAAATAAACATAATGTATTATATTTAAAAGTATTAAATATGTGATTCTAAAGTATCAAGATTTAATATTTCGAATTTAATGATTTTTTATATTATAAAATAACTAAAACTTGAAATAAAGGAAAAGTTCTAAATTCGAAATGGCATCCGGAAGTTTAATTTTGTAGTAAACGAATAAACGAAATTATTCCATAAAATAAAAGATGTACTGGACAGGTTCATTGACAGATCGAGAGTTGCATTTCAGTTAAATAATAGGACATGTATTTTGAAACACAAATTTAAGAACATCACATAATGATATATAATGGGAAGGTAAATGGTGTCAATGGGTTAAAAAAAAGGTAAAATATGAATCGGCCTTGTAAAAGGTTTAAAGAGAAACATCCTTCAGCGTAGCTTTGTTAATAAATTTGGGAGATATCTCTTTTACAATCGAACTGTTTGCGATACTTTAAGCAAATGAGTATCAGTTCTCACAATCCCATCGTTGTGAGATACATTTCCTTCGCGATCATGACGGTTTCTTGGAACGCACCAATCATTTGGCTAATTATCCGTGCTCTTTTTCGTCATTCCAGCGCTCTTATTTCCCCAATAACAGGCGAGAGATTCATCGTCATTTCTTAAGAGAAATAACTACCACCCATTAGCATATTTTACTCTCGGTATTATTCCAATCATACATTTTGCCATAATATCCTAATACGAATGCAATAGGCTCACGCACACAGTCCAGCGTGATCTATAATCAGCTAATTTACATTTGATACATATTAAGAGCTACTGAAAATTCATCGACAGGCGAAGGTGCCATATAGGCACCTTTCGGAAATCGCGCGAAATATATTTTTTTAAGCCTGCGCGATTAAACTTTCCATTTAAAACTTTTGTTGTGGTAGGGTCTGCAAGTTTATAGGAGTTATTATTAAACGATTTTGAGATTAAGTATGGACCGCAATATAAATGGAAGAATTTTTGGTTACATTATCAAATTTGCTAGATTTTTTCGGGAAACGTAAAAGGACTAAATACCCCTCTTTCAAAGAAACTGAGGACCCCCCTCCTTGGGTTTGTTTTCTATAATCAAACTGTTTGTTTATTTGCTCTTTTGCCAACTGGATTTTTACTTTAGGAGAGAAATCATAATCTTACGGAAATTTGACCAATTGTTGAATTTGATGAGTATCAGAACAGAGAGTAGAAAATAAACGACCTAGTTTCCTCCTGACTCGTTCAGTAGGGTTTCTTTAAGGATGCCTGACTGAACAAAAAATTGGCTGAATTCCAGTTTCGGGCAATCTTTTCGTCCACACTAGTGACTTGAATTGAGTTCCGTTTCCTGCCAATAATCTTTTGGGCTTCCCCATTTCCGGAATGTATAAATCATAAATCTTTTTTATCGCAGTTCTAGTGTCATTTTCTTATAGAATATAGTCACTAGGCTCTGATGAATGAACCTAATTATATTCAATTAATTAAATTCAACCATATTTAATTTTTTGATACAAATGACACGAAACAATAAATTTTTTAAATTCTCTGTTTATATCCCTACAATGGTAGAAATGACAAGTGTACGTTAAAGCTTTATAGATACCAGGATAACCTAGCTTACAATGAATCTGTTCTATTAATTTTAACGTTAAATCTTGTACAATTAAAATTGTTCAACTATTCGGTATGTTATCGCAGTGAAATAAAACTTTGTTATTTAATTTAAATCGATCATTGTATTGGGATGAATCAAGATCATCGATGATTTTTTAAATGCAGGAATCCTTAAGTTCATTTTCAGTAATTAAAAAAATCTATTTTCATTCCTTTATCAATGGTCAGCATGGAACGATTCATTTCTTCAGTAATACCCGGCAAGTTGATCCCTGCTCAATGTTCTCAAATTTACCCCTTGGATTTCGGCTGGAAAAATCTTCTACGACATTATCGCGACCAGTACAATATTTATAATAAAACCCATACTGTTGCAAAATGATACTCCATCTGATCAATCTAGAATGAATGTGTGGCGTTGAATTAAAAAAGGTCACGGCTTTGTGATCAGTAATTACAGTAATCTCCCTTCCCAATAACAGAACTCTGAGTTAGGTTATTGAATAAGCGTTAGCTAAAAGCTCCTTTTCTGTTATGGTGTACACTCAAGTCGCGGTACTGCGAACATTTAGCGCAGGTCGGCCCTCAATAGTGAGAACACATGGGGGTACCTCACTACACAGACTATTTACTATGTTCAAATGTCAACTATTTACATCCTGACAGTTTGTAGTGACGATTCAAATCTCTATTATTAAAATTATTATTTAAATGAATAGAGCAAAGAAAACGTTGAAAGATATCACAAATTGAATTGTGCATTTCATGAAATCATCGAATGTAGAAATGAGTAGTGAGTAGTAGTAGGCCTACCATTCGGTATGTTTTGACCAGGATCACAGTTCACGTTATTAGTCAGGTCTCCAAACAAAACATAAGGATGTTGACGCGTTTCTTGAACTGCCAGCATCGTGCTAATAATCAGTTTAAATTATTAGTATGTTGCATATCATTAATCTGATTAGCCCGATAAGTGAGAGGTGGCGGGGGGAAAGTCAAATATGGAAGTCTAAAGGAGTTTATCTGATAATTTCCTTGACACTGATGAGCCTGTATTTGGCCAAAGTGTACGTGCCCTTGTCCCAAATTACAAGAACATGGATCAATATGTGGTTGAATTTGCTTGTGTTATTTTATTTATATCAGGAAAATTAATAGCTACTTATGCCTCGTGAACGCAAATTGGCATTTGTTGAAATATATTATAATGTTTTTCGTAAGCTTCCATGGGAAGGGGGGGGGGATACTGAGCCTCTTTGATCTGTTTCGATAAATATGACAAATTTATCAATATTTTTTGTCTGTTTACAGAAATATCATCAGGTATGCAGCCAAAAACAAAAGACCTTCTGGCAAACTTTGGGACGAATAACGAAAATGCGAAACATGAAGGTAGCTACAGTAAAATTGAAAATTCATAACAGAAGTGTCAATTGATATATAGTGATTTTTAGTTTGGCACCAATAGAACCTTTTTCCTAATATTTAAAGAAACATGTCTGAAAATGTATACCGTACCGAAAGTATAAATATTTTTATTGAGAATCTATTTTGTATGCTCTTCTTCTTTTGGAGCACAGACTTCCATAAGGTAGTTCTGCAGAAGTTCGAGCTTTTTGAAAGCTATACAAAACTTTACGAAATAATACCTATCTACTAAAGACTACCCGCAAAACTCGGAAACCTTCATTGTTATGACTTTTTTGCAAACCAAACAATATGATACAATTTTCAAAATTTTATTTATTTTTGAATTTGTACCTCCAAGTCCTGTTAAATTATTTTAAACTAACATTATTGCCGACAGTGATAAATATCTTTGAATTTATTAAAAATGTTTAAGAAATTGCCTAGCTTTTTTGAATTACTGAATTTCACTCCGAAATTCATATGCTTCAACTCGAAAAATTCGTTAGAACCTACTCTCATGAAAGTACATGTTTGTTCCGGAACAAGATTCTGGTTCCGGGTTTTCTCATCTAGAAAAAAGCCCACAGACTGAGCGAGGATTGGTGTGCACGGAACCATTCCTAAAAAGAACTGGTTATGGGTCCGGAATGGTTGAATTTTCCTACCGGATTCAAAACCCTGTTAAAAAAGTAAAATAATCAATATCTCGATACCTGCTTAAGCTTTCGACTTAAATGTCAATCCGTGCTTTTTGCAAAAGCATCTCTCAATCCATACTAAGAAACTACCATTGAAAAAAATATAATCATTTCAACGTGAAAAATCTGGCCGCTTCGCGCGCACATTCTCATCGCATGTTAATCGCGTGGCTCGCTTCGCTGGTAAGTTTGCGCACACCTAGGCCACGCATGTCTTTTCCAACAGAAAACAGCAAACAACCAAAAATAGTTGGATTAAAAGAACTCTGTAAATTGATCTATTTTTTGTTTAGAAAATTATTTCCTTGAATTTACGTAGCTCAATTTTTTTATAACCTTAATGATTTTCAAAAATAGAAATGTAAGAAATTGCTTTGAACTCACTGTCTTTAAATTTCATTGACAATTGATGCTCGCTAATAACTGTTCATAGAAATTCATGATGGATAATTGATCTCGAGATTTGAACATTCTGATGCGTAAGTTGCTAATCAAATAAAAAATTTTTAATCTGAATAAAATATTTTGTGCTTTAAGCCAAACGCAATCGTCTTTTCCCTGTTTCAGAATCAGGTTCAAAATTCAAATGTTTGCCCAATGGAGACCCTATTCCTGCTGTTCCTCGTGGTGAATTTTCGGATTCTTCGGACCTGCTGGCTCTAACTTCTGCCAGACCTCAGTCTTTCGCATGGTCTTCTTCGCCTGTCGAGCCTTCTTTACGTGACAGGTCCAGGTCTCCTCGTGGACGATATTCTTCCCATTTCTTTCTTGGATTTAAACTCGAAGAACTTCCATTTATTCGAATTAATCCTATCAACAATACGAATCGGATATTCGAACTTCGAAGATATATTTTTCCTTCCGATACATCAATTCGTTTAAGAACAAAAAATAATGCCCTTACATCCTTGCCAATTACAGAACAAATTGTAGTATCAACGTTCAATGGTGACGTATTTGCAATGTTGGAAAAAAGAGAACATAGACCAACGATTCTTCGTGCATTATATATGACTATTGCTTTCAAAGGAAAGCGGGCGAAAATAAACATAAACAGCGGCGTAGTTGACGAATTGACCTCTGAAGAAATCGCGGAATGTCCAGTAGGCGATCGTAACCCAATCTCAAAGAATTTTAGAATAGTGCATGTATAAACTATAATTTGTCATATAGTTAATTCGATTTAAAAAAATCTGCGCTTGGCAGTTGAAAAAAGGAATATGTCAATCATTACAAAGAAGATAATTCATCTCATTCACAAGCAATAAATTAAAATAGAGAATTTTATTTGTATTTTTATAAGACAGCTTAGCATAGTTACTTAGTTTCACTGATTAGAAAAGTCCGAAGTAGGTCACTGCCCAGCTGAAAATTCCTGTACAGGTACCTCGGAGGATCTTGGACATGTTACTGGCCCAAATCCTGCAGACGAACCTGTGTAGGTAATCTTGATGGTTCCTCTGCAGGCATTTGGCGAAAGAAACTGCACATAAAAACCCTCGCGGATTGTTTCCTATGCAGGTTTGCGTATGGGAATCTGAACAAGTTTCGGTACATGAACCCATATCTAAATCACTCTATGAAGGAACCTGTCCACGATCATTAAAATGTTAGCTTGTATACAGGCTCTTCGGCAGGATCATGTTAGTTTCTTTGTCCGAATACCTATCCAGGAACATTCAAGATTCCGTGTACAGCTTCCTGTGAAGGTTTGTGTCCAGAAATATGTCCAGGATCCTTCGAAGATCCTGTACAAGCAGGGATAAATTTACTTTTAATCAGTGCAATATCACTGATTAAAAGTAAATTTTCATTGTCGTGACACTAGTGACCCACATCTCGCTGTAAAAAGCTAGAGATACTTTTTTTTTACTAGGTCATTTTTGAGTTGTCCTTTTTATGAATATCAGAACTTAAAAATTACAATAATAGAACAAAAAATCTGCCCGCTGAGCGTGTGGCTCGAAAGTTTGAGCACGTCGAAGGCGCGAGACTATCATTTCTCGCGCTTCGTGCTGGATAATCTATTTAACAGGCCTTACGCAATCGTTTCTTTGTGATTGCACCACTTTTGTGCAAAAAATTTTCGAAATTAAAGGTCAAAGCATTAAGAACTGTAATTGGTGATTGTGAATTCTCTTGTGTCAAAACTCCTTCGACTTTAGAGAATTTTACGAAATCCGTGAATCCCTTAAATTCGATTAATTCCTTAAATTCGGTTAATTCTACGAATTTCTTGAATTCCATTAATTCCGTGAATTCCTTGTGTAAAATTTTCGTCCTATAAAGGCTCTAATACATTTATTAGAATGCTAAAGAGTGACTGCACGATTTACAACATTTCTAATACTTATATTGCAATTTCGTCATTGCCATACCATGTTTACAATTTAACCTTACGTTTGTATGGTAGAAGTATTATAGAAGTGTTGTAGAATTCTAAAAATTTTTTAAAGTGTTGATACTAAAGCATTAATGATCCAGTGAAAAAAATATTAAATTTCATATTTGTCGTATAGAGTTTAATACTTTTTGTTTATAGATACATTTTGGGCTCTCACGGCTGGGACTTCTTTTCTCAAAAAGATCTTAGAAAGAATACTGCTTAGGATTCAAATAAAATTAAATGTAGTAGAAACAAAATTATATTGTTTCAAAAGAAAAAGGTACCCTAAAATCTATTCCCAATCATAAAAATTGTTCTATTGAGAAAATATCCAGTTAACAATCTCTGACCCATTTAGGCAACCGTAAGAAACATTTTACAGAATTTAATTGTTTTTATCTCCGTTTACCTTATCATCAGTAAATATTAGACACTTATTAATTAAAACAAATCATTTTTATTTAAAAATTCTTTCCAGGATATAAATAAAAGTGACGTAAGCGCTAAAAATTAATATTAATTTATTTCTATATAGGATATCGACGAGAAAGGAAAAAAATGTACCAAGTTTTGATTTTCATGTTTTGTGAAATAAATGAGTATATGTAAATTATTTATCTAGATAGATCATATTTTTGTTTTATAAGCTAAGTCATTACGATTCACAAAATTTACCCTGATAGCAATTTGCCTGCACACTGACTGCACAGTGCTGGCAGACTCTGCATATACATCAGCAGGCCATGTCGGTAAACCTTGAGACAGATTCGGGTTCGTATTTTGCTTATTACGCCGTCAAGCTCTGCCGACACAGAATGCTCGCATTCTGCCGTCATCGTATGTCGTACCATCGTGCTTGCCCTCTAAAGTTATGCTAACGGCAGTACGGCAGCATGCTATGTCGGCAAGGCCTGACGGCGTAATGAGCTACATATGCACCCGCATCTGTCTCAATGATTGCAGACATGGCCTGCTGATCTATCTGCAGAGCTTGCCGGCACTGTGCAGTCAGTTTGTAGAAAAATCGCTATTTAAGACAATAAAAGAGTATACGAAAGGCCAATCTAATATGTCAATGCTTTCGAAAGTTATCGTGCTCACTTCCAAAAATGTACAGACCAACGAATAAACACACTAACACAGGCATACTCACTCGTATAAAAACCTGTTTTTCGGATTCAGGGGGTCTCAAAACGTGGATATTTGACAAAAATGGGGGGAGGACAAATTTTACACAAATCTAATACCCAATCTAATAAAAATAATGTAAAAAGAGATAAGAAAAAACGGGCTGAAACAAAGAGTTAGGTTATAATAATAAATGTACTCACCACAATTTCGTTCAGCTATACATTCTCCTTTCACAAGGGAATAATCCCTTGCACGATGGTGATCACCCGTACACCATACGGCGCCTTCCTCGCAAACTATGAATACAATTAAAAAACAAATAAACCAAATACGTACAACAGGTCGCGGGCCTGCAATTTATACGAAACTCCCGAACTGACTGGCACCGGCCGGGGAGACCCAGGTTCAGGTAGAATCCAATCACGTGACAGAAGGCAGAAAACAAGCGCGCGATTTGAAATATTCTCATCATACCATTATTATTATACACTCAACAATAACGTTATTGCACATTTTTCCTGCTACGAATGATATTTTTAGTGATATTAAGTTGCCTATTATTCACAATTTAATCTTCTTTAAACGTATAAGGAAGATCTAATTGAACAATTTTATAATTTCTATGGGAAAAAACAGTAAAGAAATTTATTCTGAATAATTTAAATATTTATTATCAACAAACAATAATAATAATAACATCTGAGCTGCAATTCTCTGTAGATTCTGCAGCCCAGCTGCAGGTACTGTGTGATCACAAGATGACATGCACGCTATGTTTTCGATCTGCTGGCTCTGTGCCTGTATTGTGTGTCAACAAGGCCTGATGCTGACATGCTGCAGCATAATTGTCATCTGGATAATTAAGTGTACGGCATGTTCAATACTCAGAAAAATTAATTTCTATTATTCAGTAAATAATAAAAATGATTCAACCTTATTTAATGAACCACAATAAAACTGCTATTACAGGGAACAATATTCGGCCTATTTAAAACATTGCACTAAACAGTTATGTGGTATTTATTATTATTATTAATGCTGCAGTCTGTCTATTTCAAAATATGGTTCATTTTATAACGAATAAATGCATTTTTATGTAAAGTAATTACTAATTCTTCAAGTTTTATAATTGACATTGATTTTCATTCAAATTTATAACTCTCTTATGATAATATATCATAATACTTTTCTACTCTTAAAATCCTAATCAGTTTTAAAGAATGTTTTTTGTTGTTGCAAAAAGTCTACCACTAATTTATTAAATTCAATTTAACACGGACTTTTATTTCAGGGTCACTTATTTCGATAATTTATAGAAATAAGTTACGTTAAAATAAAAACCAGTTTTAATTTCCATTGACTTAATTTCAGAGTTCAGCAAACAATTGTTTTTCAGACAAAAACATAATTTTATTAAGCCTACAAAAATACTTTCTTGGGTTCACTCACAAATACTGTTAAGTCAAGAAAGTTTTTTCTTGGTAGTATAAAAAAATTGAGCGTTAGGGTGTTTATACGTACAATATTATTTTCTTTATTCAAGTATATTAGTAATGCGTTTAAATCTAGTAATTGACTCTGAACTTTTGTGAAGTATTATGTGCTCTAATTAATATTGCAAACAAAGAAATTGATTTCATGTTCTACAGCTCTTTCGTATTGGAGAGCCCCATTTTCACATTTTTCTGTTAATTGAGTTTTGTATTTTTCATTAAGAAAACTTTGAGAAAAGAAACATGTATCCGTAATTGAAAACGAAAGTGGGTAGTTGCAGCAAAATTCTATTTGAAAACTCAATACTAAATTACGTTTACGTTTAAAATAGAAAAGTGACTTCTAAAATAAGAGGTGCTCGATTATGTTTGTTTAAACTCGACATTACTTGCCCTCAACTAAATATTTGAATCGGACGTACTAATTAAAAATCAATTTCTCTGAAATCACACATACGTATTTTTATTTATCGAGTATTGGGAGATCTCTTCGGGACATGCTATGATGAATCATGCAAAATATGATGTCTCTTATTTTCAGTTTGGCAACTTGAACAGCTTCAACTAAATATTAGCATTTTTAATCAACAGAGATGAATTCGGAAACAAAACTATACCAACCTTTGTTTGAAAATTTCATTATTTTTATGAAAATTATACTATTTTACTAGTCATTTTTTAGTTAAAGTTAATTATTTTCAATAGGAAAGTCAAATATCATATTTTTCGTTCAGAATAATTCTCTTTTGATTAAAAATTCTACTATTCGGTTACAAATTTAATTATTTTATTGAAAACGTAATTACTTTGATTAAAGGTCAGCCTCTATGGTCGAAAATTCAACTGATTTGTTAAAATTTGTCTTTTTGGAAAATCAGTTCTTTTAGATTAAATTAGTTCTTTTAGATCGTTAGAAGAGTCATCTTTTAATTGAAAAGTCATCAGTAATGGTTGAAAGCTAATATTTTAAAAGTTTTATGCTAATATTGTTGATTCCGAATGTATCTCTTTTGGTGAAACATTTAATTATTTTGTTAGAAGATCAGCTATTTTGTTAAAGTCTTTTTTATCAATAGAAAATTATTTTTATTTTAAAAAATGAACTATTATCAGGGTGGCCTCACCGGAGAGAAGTGGAGATCCGAGAAAAACCCGAGAGAGAAATAATACACCTGGAGATTTCCAGTTTTTCATAATTCACGCGTTTCCTAAATTTTGAAAGTTTCAAATTAGAAAGCATATAATTGTAAAAGTGTTTAGAAGAATTATGCTTCATATTGAAGAATTATAAAATTAGACGATTTCTGGTTAAAATTTCGAAAATAGAAGAATGTGAAAATATAAAAAATTTTACACTTTAAGATTAGTATTTTAGAAATTAGATAATTTAATTCGAAATTCAAAAAATTTGAATGATTTTAAACTTAAAGCAATTAAAATTTGACAATGTGAAATTAAAAACTAAAATGAATCTTTCCAATTCATAGCTCCTAAAATTCTAGAATTTTAAATTATTATAACATAACAAAATTATAATTTGACATTCAAGCTGATTAGACAAATTGATCTAAAATCAAAAAATAAATTGAACGATTCTAGAAAAACTTTAAAAGTAATTTTTTATATTAAAACTTTACTACAATTATTGAAGATAATGTAAATCGTTTAAAAAGTAATAAGTTTTAAATTGCTAATTATACTTTTCAAAATGCAACCAATTACATTTTTAGTGCAAAATTAAGACCTATGAAAAATAAAAATAAAAAATTTAGCGTTCAGCATGAAAATTAAGAACCATGGAATTGTAACTATTTAAATTTACAGAAATTATTCAATTACTGATATCCATTTCAAATAGTTTAATATTTCTCGTTTTTAATTCCTAACTCAATTTTTAACTTTTTAATTAAAAATATTTCTTTAAATCATTATTCATTCTTGAAATTTCCAATGCAATATTTTTCAATTTAAAATTATTTATTTGTTTAATTCTTCAACTAAACAGCAAACAATTTTAAGACCTTATATTGAAAATTGGAAACTAAAACAAATACTACCACACTAGATTGCTGTAATATGATTCCAATTTTTGAAATTGTATAATTTTAAGAATTTCCATTCGCAATTGCAATTTCGAATATTTTAATTTCAAACTACAATATTGTGAAATTTTAAATTCTAAATCTCCAAAAATTAATTCAAGAAAAACCTTGAATTTAAGGCCTCAAGAATCAAACTGTTTTAGAATCGCGCACTCAAAACTATAATTTTTAATTAAAATTATAGACGTTTTGAAGACTTAGAAAATTTGTGAATGATGAAATACGGGAAATCTCTGGGTGTAATATTTCTCTCCCGATTTTTACCAGTTGTCCCGAATGGGGCTGCCTTGATTAAACTTTTCAAATAAAATAATTAACTTTCAACCAAACAAAAAATTACTTTTCAACAGAATAGATGAACTTTCAAACAAAATAATTAAGTTTTTAACCACAGCAAATTCAACGAAAAAAATTAACATTCAACTACCAAAGATGAAATTTAAATTATAATAAAGATGATTCATCTAACAAAAAATTAATTATTAATCTAAAAAGACGGATTTTCTATTCAAAAAGACGAATTTTGAAGAAAACATTTGAATCTATGGCCAAATAGATCAGTTTTACTAAAATAGTTGAATTTTCAACAATACAATTACATTTTTAACCAAATAGCCGAATTTTTAACAATATAATAGTTTACTTTTCAAATGAAAAGAAATAATTTCAACCACAAAGATATAACTCTTTATCAAAATAATATAATTTTCATCAAAATAATGAAATTTTCAAACAAAAGTTGGTATATTTTTGTTTCCGAATTCATTTCTGTTCATTAAAAATTCTACTATTTAGTTGAAGCTGTTGAAGTTGCCAAACTGAAAATAAGAGACATCATATTTTGCATCGTCCAACACAGCAGGTCCCAAAGAGATATCCCAATATTCGATAAATAAAAATATTTATTTGTGATTTCAGTAAAATTGATTTTTAATCCGTACGTCTGGTTGAAATATTTAGTTGAGGTCAATTGGTATCAAAATTGAACAAACATAATCGAGTACTTCTTATTTTAGAAGTCACTTTTCGGTTTTAAACGTAAACGTTCTTTAGTGTAGAGTTTTCAAATAGAATTTTGCTGCAACTACCCACTCTTGTTTTCATTTCTGGACACATGTTTCTTTTGTCAAAGTTTTCTTAATGAAAAATAAAAACTAAATTAAAAGAAAAATGTGAAAATTTGGTTGTCAAATAAGAAAGAGCTTTAGAACATGAAATCAATTTCTTTTTTTGCAACATTAATTCAAGTACATAATGCTTCACAAAATTTCATAGTCAAGTACTAGATTTAAACGCATTGCTAATTTTCAATATACTTGAATAAGGAAAATAATATGGTACGTGTAATAATAACCTCGTTTTAAATGCGAAAAACTTTAAGGCTATCATCCTGACAGTCCTAACACTTTTGTGGTTTTAACCACTTATGAAAAACAATACAAAATGTTACCTTAATAAACAGTCTCATGACTTGTTTCTAAAAAGACTCACGAGATGTTCCAACACTTGACTCTTTTCCTAACCCAACTTTTGAATTTACAAATGTTACGAATCCAAGAATTAGGATTTTCATTCGGCTGTCATTGCGTAAATGCGTATCCCCAATCGCACAATTTTATCTCTCGAGCAGCTTAGTCACGTGACTAGACTGGACTCGAGTTTCGACCTTACGAAAAATGAGAGTAGGCCGTTCTTACACCTAACCGCTCAATTTTATTAGCTCATAAACTCAATTTGTTTATGCTAATGAAAAATAAATAAATTGGTTGAACTGACAAAATAGTGTTGTTGCACGAATAACGACAAAATAATTTTGTTGAGCCAAGAAAGTTTTAGTTGGCCATGCTAAACAGTTTTCTGTTTGGCGTAATAGTTTCAGTTAAGACTATAGGATTTTTTGCGATGAACAGTAATCTGAAACTTTTAAATTCACATTGCAAAAAGTTATCGAGGTATTGATACCGCACATTACCCCATTTGCAGGAGTCTGTTCATATTTTGTACCTAGCTTTAGAAGGTACCGAAATACGAGGGTAGTTCAATAAGTCCTTAGAATGACCAACAGATGGCGCGCGAATCGCTCCAAATAATCTGTTTTCAGTCAGCACCACTCCCGACTAGATAT
>NC_046658.1:167430984-167445001 GCF_010883055.1 Belonocnema kinseyi | reverse complement strand
GAGCTCCAAGGAGATTATGTTGAAAAATAAAAAAAAAATTTACCCAAAAAAAATTGTTTTTATACTTCATTCTAAGGACTTATTGAACTACCCTCGTACCAACCACCTGGGCCCAGTTGTAACCTTAAATTTTTGTCGTGAAACTCGAATTTTCACAACAACAACAAAAAAAAAACGATCATACAAATGTCAATAATTTTTGTTCCAAACATTATTTCTTAAATTTACGTAGTTTGAGTATTCCTAGAAATTTAATGAATGAACTGGTTAAAAACGTTTGCCACAACTCAACCTTCTCTTCGTGCCAAGTCCAGGTCTTCTCATAGAAAAGATCATTCCCAATTCTTACTTGGATTTAATCTTGAAGAACTTCCATTTATTCGACTTAAACCTGTCATCAATATAAAGCGGACATTCGAACTTCAAAGATACAGTTTTCCTTCTGATACACCAATTAAATTGAGAACAATTAAAAATATCCTTAAGCCCTTGCCAATTAAAGAACAAATTGTCGTATCAACATGCAATGGTGATGTACTTGCAATGCTGGAAAAAAGGGAAAGCAGACCAACAGTCCTGCGGGCATTATATATGCCTGTAGCTTTTAAAGGAAAACGGGCGAAAATAAACATGAACAGCGGCGTAGTTGACGAAATGACCTTTGACGAAATGACCTTTGACGAAATCTCAGAATGTCCAGTAGGCGACCGCAACCCAATTTCAAAGAGTTTTAGAATAGTGCGTGTATAAACTACTATAAATTTAAAAATAGCTTATTCGACTCGAAAAAATATTCACGCTGGCATGGAAAAAATCAATATGTCTATCGATACAAGCAAATTACTCAACTCTTTTACAAAGCATAAGAAGAATAAGGAATTTATTTTTATTTTTATATAAAACAATTTAGCACTGTGTGGGATAAAGGTCCACGAGTTAAGACGCTCAGAGCCCACTTTTTGAAAACAATGAGATAATTGTTTTATTTAGAAGCTCTTCCAGATGGATATCGTGTTCCGGTCAATAACGCTAATTGTCCATCTGCGCGAGTACATATAAGTTGCAATCAAGCTTAGTTTAAAGTTTTTTTAATTTTAAAAATATCGGTTCTTACAAGTCCTTGCAGTGAAAATTTCACAGATAACCAATGCAATATCACTGAATACTATTGCTATTGTTACTTCTTTCAGTAAAATTTCTTAATGGGTAAATATACATCTCGCTATTATTGCTTTACTAGTTGACTGATTCGCTGATTAAAAATGACAAGTTCACTGAAGTGATACCAGTGACCTACTTCGCACTGTAAAAACTAGAGATCTCTTTTTTTACGCTATCACCTTTATAGTGTCATAATTCTAAATAGGAGAGATTCATGCTATTATCATCAATATTAAAGAAATCAATCTAAGTTCCGACAAGCGATATAATCTTAGTACCATTTGACACCATTTTTTCTTATGCTTATTAAGGCCATTTGACGAGTGAGTCACGTGACCAGATTCTTGTCTTACCGACTCTTTTCTTATTTCCTAACTTTTTTTTCACACGAAGCAGTACATTGAGTCAGAAATTTGGGATAATACGCAAGAAGCACTGAGAAAGGTGGGTCAGGTCCTAAATTTTAATAATTATAAAAAAGAAAAAAAATATTATTTATTAAATTTTTTGTTTTCATAATTCTAAAAATTTGGAACTAGAGCCACCTTTCTTAGTGCTTCTTATTTAATATCCGAAATTTTCACCTCGATGTGGTGCTACGGGTGAAAATAAGTTAGGAAATAAAAAAAAAGCTTAAATAGCTGACATTAGCTCTGAAATAATACTTTTTTTCTCTGTTGGCTATTTCAACCACTTAACCTTACTCGCAATTTTGCAAGTTTGCAACTCATAATAGGTATTAGTATAAAAAACATAGAGGTACGTATTTTTCGTCTTGTTTTTATAATTTAAAAAAGTTAGCAGCCTATAGGAAAAAAGAAACAATTTTGTTATTAATTATTCTAATGCAACTTGTGTTATTTTTCCAGAAATATATTTTGTTAATTTTTACTGCTATTTTTTTACGATTGAAGTTAAAAATACGCATCATAGCGTAAAGTGATTCTAAGCAATTTTTTAGATACGATTTATGCAAAAAATGTTGTCAAAATAAAATGTCATTACAGTATATTTTCTCCTTTTTTTTGTAGTTCGTGTCGTTTTTACAAACACTAAAAATTTTTTTAATCCTGTTTTTTACGATTATAAGAAAAACTACTCGTTCTAATAAAAAATAACTAAAAACAAATATACAGCTCTTTTTTTAATGCGAAATTTTGGTCAATTAATTTTTTCACAGCTTGACTTTAACTCTTTGAACTTTAACTTTTTGAATTTCCATCGAAAATGTCTGCCTAAGAAAATTGACCTTCATTTAGGACACTCAAAGAGTATACCAAAGGCCAATTCAATTTGTCAATTTTCTGGAAAGTGGGGATTTAAATTTTACACAAATTTATACCTTTTATTATTTACGGAAATACTACTTGCACCGCTCAATTCCACAGACATACTGAAGTTTGCAGTTGGAAACATTAATTTTTAAACCAAAATAAATGCAATTTTATTATTAAAAGAAATTAATTTTCATCTAAAACAAATTAATTTTTAAAGAAGAATAATTCGCCAACAAAGAAGATACATTGATAACTAAAAAGAAAATTTTTCAAGAAAAAAAATTTTCAACAAAATTGTTCAATTTTCATCTATAGAAACGAATTTTAAACTAAAAAAGTAAGTATTGGATCAAAAATGGACTAGTTAAATTTTCAGTAAAAAAATAGAATTTGCAAAGAAAGAAATTAATTTTCAACTAAAATTATAATGTTTCAACGAAAAATTCAATAGATAAATTTTCAGTTGAAAAATATTTATCAACCCCAAAAAATCAAAGTTTCAACAAAATATTTAAATTCCTGAGCAAAAAATTTAATTTGCAAACAAGTAATTTAATTTTCAAACCAATAACTTTCTACCGAAAACAGAATTTCAAAAATTTTAAAATCAATTTTAAAAGAAAACAATTTTTTTTAACAAAATAGATAAATTTTGAACGAAAAACGGTTAAATTATCAGTTTAAAAAATCAATTTACAACCAACAATTTTTCAGCAAAATAGTTTAATTTCCAAAAAATAGATGAACTTTTAACCATCTTATACCAAAATAAAAGAAGTTTCAACAAAAAATGCATTTCCATCCAAAGAAATGAATTCTTAATTGAAATGGATGAATTTTTAAACAAGAAAAATAATTTTCTACCAAAAAAGAAGAATTTTTGACTGAGAAAGGTCAATTTCCAACAAAAAAAAATTCAACAAAAAATTACACAATTACATATTTAGTATAAGAAAATGTTTTCTCAACAACAAGAAATTCGAATTTTCAACAAAACAGTTAAATTATCAACCAAAATAGTTATTTTAAAAAATTTTAATTTTTAAATAGTTTCAGTTTCGATGGGAGAAATAAATTTTCAACTGAAAATTGTTTTTAAAAAAACACACAATCGAATTTACAACAAAATAGTTCAATTTTTAAACATACAGTTACATTTTCATTCAAAAAATTATTTTTCAACCAAAAATGAAATGGGATAAATTCTGAGAGAAAATTAAAAAAAATATCACAATTTTTTCAAATTAGTTCGTAGATTTTCCATCTTATATAATTTTACAAAAAATAAGGAATTTAATTCTTATTAAGTTTTCTTGAGCAATTTTGTCGCACCATTTTTTGTTATGTTTATGTTGGTTTGTAAAATTTGCTTTCAAATTTTAGTAAGTTTACGAGATATTCAGAAAATTTGAAACGAATAAAAAATAATTAAAACTTGCAAAAAAATCGTGAAAAATTTGAATAATTCTGAAAAATTAGAAGATTAGAATGTCTGAAAATATTAAAATTTAGCAATTATTCGTTGAATAATCTTTTAAAAAGACTGGAATTTTTCTAATATTTTTTTTAAGATTTTAAGAAAACTAGAGAAAAAAGTTATTAACTTGACCTCATTCAAATGACTGATTATTTGACAAAAATGTTGTAAAATTTTCCTTTGAATGTGATGTGGAAAGGGATTTAATTAAAAAATGTGTGGGATATTCTGAACAGAAAACTGCATGCATTTCTGATCTTTCTTATTTTTATTTTAAGTGTATTTTAATCTGCTTTACATTTAGTGAAAAATCATATGCTGAAAAATGATATGAGAAACATCTATTTCTTCAATTTCAACCATAATTTGAAAGGCGATTCTTCAGAGTATTTTATTAACTAATGGAGATATTTTTATAATTTTATTCCTGAAATCTATTCCCTAAGATCAAACATGGTACATTAATATCGTAAAATTTAGAAAACACCAACTATTTACAGGAACTTTTTAAATAAAAATCATTGTGTATCATATTCCAATCAATTTTGGCAATATTTATAAAAGTATTATTATTCTTAATTTAAAAAAATTAATGTATAGAGAGTACAGTTTTTATTTGAAATTTCACGACGGTTTTTTATACCATGTTTGAGCCTCGGCCAGAATCAAGGAAAAATAATCTAAAAATATGTTCATTAGTTATTAAAATGCTACAAAGACTTACCTTAACATTTTTTTTTCTTCATCGATAATCATGAGATATTTCTTCATAAAATAAATTTTGTTGCATTTATTTTACAATTATTTACAATCGATTTCCAATTACAATTAGTTTACAATTAAAATAAAATTTTAAAAGCTAAATTTTGTAATTTTGAGATAAGTATTTTAAGGCATTAAAGATTTTATAAAGATATATACAATAAAATAAGGAGTATTAGTTTATAAATTCATATGTAAATAATTATTATAAGATTCTTTAGAAAATTAAAAAAAAAGATTTTTGAATATATCAGATGTGTCAGAAAAGATGCTAGGAGATTATAAGACATTTTATTTTTATTTTATAGGATTTTAAAAAATACTATGAAAATTTCTGATCTATTTAAAACGTTTTGAATTCTTCAAGACATTGGTAACTCTCTCGAGTTTTTATCAAAAATTAAAAAAATCATTCAAAATTTAGAAAAAAATTTCCTTATAATCTTCTAAATTGTCTCAAGCATTTCAAGAAACAATGTTTATTCTCCTGAAACCTTTCGAGATTCTTTTAAAGTTCCTAAAGTTTATCTTGCGTTTCTTAAACACTTCTAAAGTTTAAATTTTTTTGAATCTCATCAAGTTTACTTCCTGAATTCACTTGATTATTTACTTTTTTTAAACTTTTTAATCTTATCAAACTGAAGCATTTTGCTTGAAAATCTTCTACACTCTTCTTTTAAATTTTAGGAAATCGTTTCATGCGTTTAAAAATCTGCTTAAATTTTATTTAAAGTACATTTTTTTAAATGAAAAATTCTTTAAAACTTTCACACGATTATTAGAAAAATAATTCTGTTTTTCTAATTTTGTCAGACCTTTCAATCTCTAATCTTTAAAAATTATTCAAATTTTTCCTGGTTCTTTTTAAATTCTGCAAAATTAAAAAAAATGCCTCCAAAGTTTTTCAGATGCTTTGAGAATATTTGAAATCTTTTGCAATATTTTGAAATGTTTAAACATAATATTTTCAAATTAATTATTGGAAAAATAAAAATTATGTTAATTATTCCTTCAAAAATCTTTGGAAGTTTTCATTATTTTCAAATCGTTTAAAAATTTTTGAATATCTCGAAAAAAGGTTCTCAAATTTGAAAAACTTATGTTCCTTAATTTTTCTAAAGTTAAATAATATGGAAAAATTACAACATTTTGCTTAAAAATATTTTACATACTTTTTGACATTTTAGGAAATAATAAAAAATCTCATTGTACTTATTCCAAGTTATCTTTTTTGAATTTTCAAAATTTATGTAATTACTGATTCTGATTGGAAATAATTGAACCTCTTGCGATTAAAATCGGGGATTCTGCTTGAGAAGAAATGTGCTGAAAGTAATTTAAAAAAAAATCATTCGAATTTCAATTTTAAAGACTAATAATTGTACATAATTTCCAGGCGCATCTTATTCTTCTACAGGAATTTTTAGGTTTTTTAGTTGTTTAAATCAGTTTAGCCTACGTTTCTAAAACTCCTCTGAACTTTAAATTCTTTTTTATTCCTATCAATTCTACTCAATATTTATTGAATTTATTCGATTATTTGCACTTTCAAAGAATTTTTAATGTTATCGAATTAAAAAATGTTGATTTTAAAACCTTTTACACTCTTTTTATAAATTTTAGGAAATTGTTTGATGTGTTTAAAAGTCTTCTTTAATTTTCTTTTAAAGCACATTTTACAAAATAAAAAATTATTAAAAATTTTCACACGTTACTTAAGAAAATAATTTTTTTCTTCTAATCTTGTCTGGTCTCCTAATCTTTAAAAATTATTAAAATTTTTCCTGATTTTTTTTTATTTTGCAAAATTAAAAAAAAAAACATTGCCTTTAAAATTTTTCAGATACTTTGACAATTTTTGACGCATTTTTGAATGTTTCGAAATGCTTTAAAATTATCTCCTGACATTCATTTTTCGAAATGAAATTTTATTTCAATTATTTCTAGGAGCCTCAAATAATATTTTTTTTTCATTTTCGTGAAAACTTACAAAATTCTTGAAAAATCTTTACAAGTTTTAATTTTATTTGAATCTTTTCAAAATTTCTGAATATCTCTTAAACTTTTTCAAATTTGAAAGTAGATTTTTAAAGCAACATATAATTAAAAAAATTGTTTAACAAAATTGCACAAGAAGGCCTAATAAGAATTATGTTCCTTAATTCAAGATGTGAAAAAATTGACTCATAATATTTTTAAATTTTCACAGGAATTTTAAGAAAAATAATTTTGTCTCCTTGAAATCTTTCTGAATTCCCGTAAAGCTTCTAAAGTGAAGCTTCTAACTATTTTGGTTGATAATTTAACTGTTTTGTTGAAAATTCGATTTTCTTGTTGTTGAGAAAACATTTTCTTATACTAAAACTGTAATTGTATCATTTTTTGTTGAATTTTTTTTTGTAGGAAATTGACCTTTCTCAGTCAAAAATTCCTCCTTTTTGGTAGAAAATTATTTTTCTTCTTTAAAAATTCACCCATTTCAATCAAGAATTCATTTCTTTGGATGGAAATGCATTTTTTGTTGAAACTTCTTTTATTTTGGTATAAGATAGTTAAAAGTACATCTATTTTTTGGAAATTAAACTATTTTGCTGAAAAATGGTTGTTTGTAAATTGATTTTTTAAACTGATAATTTAACCGCTTTTCGTTTAAAATTTATCTATTTTGTTAATAAAAATTGTTTTGCTTTAAAATTGATTTAAATAATTTTGAAATTCTGTTTTCGGTAGAAAGTTGTTGGTTTGAAAATTTAAATATTTGTTTGCCAATTCAATTTTTTGCTCGGGAATTTAAAAATTTTGTTGAAACTTTGATTTTTTGGGGTTGATAAATATTTTTCAATTGAAAATTTATCTATTGAATTTTTCGTTGAGACATTATAATTTTAGTTGAAAATTAATTTCTTTCGTTGCAAATTCAATTTTTTGTCTGAAAATTTAACTATTCCATTTTTGATTGAATACTTTTTTTGTTGTTTAAAATTCGTTTCTATAGATGAAAATTGAACAATCTTGTTGACAATTTTTTTTCTTGAAAAATTTTCTTTTTAGTTATAAATTTATCTTCTTTGTTGGCGAATTATTCTTCTTTAAAAACTCATTTGTTTTAGATAAAAATTAATTTCTTTTGTTGATAAAATCGCATTTATTTTAATTTAAAAATTAATGTTTCCAACTGCAAACTTCAGTATAAACTACAATGTTTAAGTTAAAAAATGTATTTTTTAAAGTAATTTCTTAGGTTGAAAATTTACCTATTTTGTCGAAATTTTGTTTTTTATTTGTTAAAAATCCATTGTTTACTAAAAATATGACGAAGGTATGCAGCACAAAATTTGAAACACTTTAGACCCAGAAATCTTGTCTCCTATATCTATTAACATAAAGTTCTATTATATTTGCCTCTTCGCAATAAGCCTAATGTTTCTAAGGTAACTCGGGATTTTAAAACCTAAATAAATTTGAGGAGCAGCTAGATCGTCATTCATGAGGTCGGTAGAGCTCGGATTCCTGCTCGTGCATTTTCGGCTTTACACGAGACTTGGCTTCGCAGCATTTAACAGAGCCGACTCATCGACACACTACGTTTGAATGTGTCGCTCCCAGATGGGAGAGTGGTGGGGGCCGAAAAATCCCACGTTCTGGAGACACTGCACGAAATTTCAGTATAGACCCCGCCGTCGAAGAGCACATATCTCGTTCCGCTCTCCGATAAATCTGTGCAAAGCGTGAGTAAGAGATCCTTCCCCACTGGGTAAGGATTTCCTTTCGTTCAATCCCCCCCCCCACCCTCTAAAAACTACCAGTGGTAATTTGTTGGACGAAACCCATCGGGTCTCCGATCGCGCCACGGCAGTAACGAACGAGCCTTCAACCCGCGCGGGTCTCACCATCAGCCACCTTCACCGCAAAACGTTTTGTTTCGAAATTCGAGTCACTCTTCATGACGACAGTTTTCGGTTCTCTAGTTTTGGTAAATAAATAAAAATCATAGGGTTCAAAGAAACAGTGATTCAGTGTATCTCAGCTCCCTAATTTTTTATTCTGGATTAAGTCCTACTTCTTCCACTCACTTTTCCTCCATCCTTCTTGGAAAACCCTGCCGAAAGTACGAACGAAGAAATAATCAGATCAACAGTGGATCCTCTGCCCGAACAGAGCATACACTACGAAGTAAGTGCTATAAACCAAATTATCGCCCAAATCCATTAAAAAAAATAAACCAGCCACGCCAAAGTCTATAATTGACCAAGTGAGTGAATATCAGTAACTAAACACATTTGGGGTCCTTTCTCCTAAAAGGATCCCTGGTTCCGATATTGATTTATCACCAAAGCATTAATATAACTTATAATCTTTATTATAAATAATTAGTCATTAATTTAAACTAGATTCTCAAAAACAAAAATCATATTTAAGTCTCGGTTTGCCACATGAATAAATGTCAGTAACTGACCAGATTGGGTTCCTTTCTGCTGAAAAAATCCCCGGTTTCGATATTTATTCATTATAAAAGCAAAGTATGACTTATAAACCTGCAAAAAATTTAAATAACTGCTATCTAACTTGAATAAAAATTCTCAAAACTGAAAATGATATTTAAGTCTGGGTTTTTCGCATGACTGCATGTCAATAACTGACCCCATTGGGTTCCTTTTGCCTAAAAGGATCCCCGGTTTCGATATTTATTTATTATGAAAGCAAAGTATGACTTATAACCCTACAAAAATATAAATAATTGTTAACTAAACTGAATAAAAATTCTCAAAACCAAAAATCATATTTAAGTCTTGGTTTGCCGCATGAATGAATGTCCATAACTGACCCTATTGGGTTCCTTTTTCCTGAAAGGATCCCCGGTTTCGATACTTACTCATGATAAAAGCAAAGTATGACTTATAGCCATACAAAACAATGTAAAAAATTATTCACTAATTTAAATAACGTTCTCTGAAGAAAAAAAATGTATTTAGGTCTTGATTTGTCAGGTGAATAAATATCGGTAACTGACCATATTGTGTTCCTTTCTCCTGAAAGGAACTTCGGTTCTGATATTGATTCATTACAAAAGCAAGCCATGACCTATAACTCTAAATTAAAATAATTATTAATAAGAAAAATACGACCCCTATCAATGACTTCCAACTTGGGTTCCCTTCTCTATTTCAGGATCCCGAGTAATTGATGAAGGTTTGAACTTAGAACTTTCATATAAGTCGAGCCCCTCGCGTCTCTGCTCTAAGGGATCCACAAAGAAACCATCCAGAAAAAGATGTGCCTCTCCTCCCCAGACGAAGGCGAGAAAGACATTACCAGGTTCCGCGCCACAGTATACTGGGAGTAACATCTACTTTCAACATAAATCCGGACCTCATTCACCTAGCCCCTACTACTCCCGATCAAGATCTATCGGGCACAATACCAATAAACGTAGACCTGAATGCGTTCGGCGCTACCACCCTCGATGATCCACAAAAATTCTCCTCTGATAAAACCGAATTGATTCTTAAAACCCAAGAAGATGAGGATATCTTAATGCTACGAGCCTTCCCCCTAGGATTTTCTCCAGAGAAAGGCTCGTGCCCAGGAAAAAAAGAATACTCCTTCGTATACAAGATATCCTTCTCCGCCTGACATTTCAGGTCAAGGTTTTTTAAGCCAGAACTACCGAGCGTTATGGGAGGTCGTAACTCAGCAAGATATAAATACAAAAAAAAACATTGAAAGTGCGCCTCAAAGAGGACTGGGAAGACGCACATTTAGAACGATACCAATCCGACCCAGCAGACAGTGAAAGACCTTGCCCCCTCCCCGTCACTTCCCACGTGAATCAAAAACAAGAAAATCAACTAGGTCTGCAATACCAAGACCTCTCGCTAGTCTCGCCCCGAGTCGAAGACCAGCTCATCATAGTCCGAGACGACTAAAATCAGTGATTGGATACCCACCGCTTATTAACAAAGTTCGCCGCCACCTTTTCTGAAAAAACCCCTTACTAAAGATACAGGCTCCACATAATTATTCGAAAAAGGTAAGTTCTAATTATAAATTGGCTCTAGAAAAAATTGTTCCAATAGCTAGATTATATGCTACTTTTTTCGTAGAATTGAGTGGTTTAATTACCTTTTCCGTAAGTTAAGATATTTTTCAGTGATGTCTAGATCATGTTTGCTGTATCTTTCAACGAAGAATTCAATGTTTACCTTTATTTTGGTCGTGAAGATGACCTTTCAGGAATTTTCAAGGTCAACTTCAAAAATAATAAAAACCTAATATTATACATTGGCAATCGATAGAGCTAGAAAGAGGCTCAGGAAGCCAAAAATAAAGACATCAAGAGATGCAGAGAAAATAATACAAGGAAGACTAGTCGCATCGACACTAACACAGATTTATTGCATTACCTCCAATTTTCTTCTGATCTTTATTTATCAAGTCTGAAAAGTGATTTCGTCAAGCTAGAAAGACCACTGCATCCAGAAGCAGAAGTTTTACTTTTGAAACAGATGTAAATTCTGATGTTCGAATCAAATTAATATTAATATTATACTCATGAAATTCTTTATGTCGATAACAATTAGGTTTAAAAAATTGCTCATTCACAGTTAATCCAGTTCTGAAAACGAAGTAAGAATATCGAAAAGTGGCCAAACTGTATATTTGTTTATTACATTTGTTTAAATAATCAACAATTATTATCGGATGATTGAATATAATGATTGGGTATCATCAATTAGTGATCTGCAGTTGATTCTTGGCGGAAAACACTATTCATTCCATTAAGAACAGAAAATATGAGTAATTGTTTATGGAACTGTTTATAACAATAGCAGTCGTTATTATTCATCCAAATCCCCTGACATTGCTCGAAAATCAGTCATTAACAATTAAATACATTCAAAGAACGGAGTCTGTGTGACAAAAAATAGCCCAACAATGCAATTATCAATTGAGATCGTTTGAACAATTGCGAATTGTTATTATATGAGCATATATGATAACTGAGTATTACTCATGGGCTCTATGGAGCTAGTTCCATGAAAAATGACTATTCTTTTCGTCACCAATAGCTGAAGCCGTAAATGTTCTTCTTTGTTTGTTTATAATAATGATTGTTTATTCATGAATCCTCACGGGTATGACACAAAAATTATTTTCGTTAATCAATTGCAAAAATCCAGTGAAAATCAAAGGACCATACACCGTAAAATCATATGAAACAATTTTCATCCACTTATTTGCTTATAACAAATTAAATACATTTTTTAATTTATCCTACGGTACTGGAAAATTGTACTGGATAGTTTCTCTACTCATTCTGGGTATTTGGGAATGAATCTGAGTATCCTCTTGAAAATGGTACTCTTCAAAATCCAAAAAAATTTTTTTCCAATTTTGTGAAGAAATAAAAAAAAAATGAACCTCAATTCGAATATATGCTCTGATAAGATCATGCGGGTTTTCATCAACTTTAATTTTCTTCAAAATGTTTGAATAATGGGTACCCAGATTTTCTGCTCAGAGACCTATTTACTCAGTAGATACTGTTACCTAACTTAGTTTATAACCTCAAAAGTTCAAGACCACGCCGTACAACTTAATTAATTTCAAACCTAAAAAATGGATTTAGAGGGTACAAGCTTTTAAAAAAAATAAGCAAGAAAATCATAATTTGTATTAGTATCAATAAAATAACTCAAAAACATACTACAATTATTTCTTGAAAAAAACATCCTCCTCCATCTTTACTCCATTGGGAAACGAACCACAAAACTTTTAATTACCGTTCAGGTATTTTTCCAATTAAGCTGTAAGAGGGTTCAGAATAAGAACTCTTAATTCAAGAAAATAACGCTAATTTTTAGCTAGGTCTTAATGGTACAACTATTTATTTTTTAATTTATCTGCTATATCATTAGCATGAAGGCACAACTCGATCGACACAACATCGATGAAGTCGAGAATTTTCAATAACAGAAAATGCTCAACGTCTTAATAAGACTAGATAAAAAATAATATTTTCAAATTAAATTTATTATTAATATTATTTTTCATCTAGTCTAATTAAGACGTTAAGCATTTTATGTTATTGAAGATTCTTAAGTTGATCGATATTGTGTAAACTTTCTGCCTTTATGCTTTGGAGGGTTGATCTACTTCGGTAAGGTACATACTCTGATGATATAGCATATAGATTTAAAAATCAAAAACATACTTCAAAAAATGTAGTTATGAGGTTTAGGTTATGTTTCTCTTATAAAGAGAACCGTATTTTAATCATATTCTAAATTTAAGGTAATGTCTCTCAATCATTTTCATAATTTAAGCGCTTTTATAGTCAAATATCCTGCATAAACTCATATTCTATACATATGTAAATACCAAAGCTCCGTTTCGATATGTATCTGTACACATATGTAATTAATTTAAATAAGCTTCTTAACCACTACACGTTTCTAGCCTTTGTATAGCTCCCCAGACACTTTGAAGAGGGACTGTACCATTCTGAAACGTCGACCCATATAAATTGGATCCGAACAAAAAATTTTTGGATCGGAAAGCCACAGAATTTGTTACCACAGTAAACTATGTGGTTTAAAATGCATCATCTTGATTAAAATATCTACTGTAAGCTGCCTCATAGAAAATTAAATTGTGGATAGTTCAATCCTAAGATACAACTTCTCATAGCAAATTTTGGTCAGTTTATTATAATTATCCTTAATATATAAATAGCCCTAAGAGCTTGCACAAAATTTTTTGTAAAAAAACCAAAGCATGTTGTCTTATATTTTGCCTTAGAAGACAATATACTTCAGCTCCAAACAATTCTATGACATCACCAAGGCCAATCTGCAAGATGATCGTATGATATCGGGTGAAAAGCCTATATTAAAAAAAATCCACCTTTTCCTTTTTTCCCTTCCTTGTAATACTTATAAGTTTATATGAAAGGTATCCTACGAGTCTTATGCGAGGTATCAACGTACTCATTCCAAAGTCATAAACTATTCTATAAATTTAGTGGTCTCTTATGAAAGATAAGGTTTTCTAAAAAAGAAACTTGTCACCTTATCTGTAGGAGATAACGACTGTAACAAACATTATATCAGCTAATGAAGCTGTACATTATTCACCAGTGACATATTTAATCAAATTCAACATCATCGGATTTAACAGTTTTACCTCTGATTATAGAAGATGAGGATTGCAAATAATCTGGTCTTGCTTCTGGCAGTTATATTCAATTCTATTGGTGAATATGATGATATAATATGTATATCCATAATTTTAATTAATGTTTTTAAATCGTCACACATATCAGAATGTTTGCTATATA
>NC_046658.1:167421103-167430884 GCF_010883055.1 Belonocnema kinseyi | reverse complement strand
GAACATACACGAAACAAAAAAATGGGTGTGCTGATAAAAAGGGTCCTAGGTAGAAAATTAAAAAATAGGAATTTGATAGATAAATGAGCTGGTTTAAGATATAATTTGGGTTCTAGCTGAGAATATCATAATTCAATAGCCTGTTCTAACATTGATAAATAGGCAGAAGATAGAAAGTTTAATTTTAATGAAATTTAATAACGTGAAAGAGATTCAAAATTTATGTACCAGTAGTAAACCAGAAACGAGGTGTGTGTTCTTATATCGATGTGAAACGTTCCAGGGCCAAATCAAATACTGAAGCAGAGCCAAAGCATGCGCTGTGGTTTAAATTTAAGCATTGTTTTCCATATCAAGGTCAATTGGACATTTTTTATAATTCCTAAGCGACTTCTGAAATTCTGAAAACTCTGAAATTGGGAATACATTCTTTCCGGTTACGGTTGATTTGCTCTAAGTATTCTACGATTTTATTGGAATCGGAGCCAGATTCACATAAAATCGTAGTTCTATTCGAGCCTTTCTTTTTACTTTCGATAACTTCACCTTTAAAGGATCGGCGTTGGATTTTACAGAGGTACTTGATATGAATGGGCGGCTTACGGATAAAAAAGATTTCTACGGCGTATGGGCCTCTGTTATGTTTTGTATATATATTCTTATCTTTTGGGGGACGTTGATAGAGGGATTTTGTATATCATTAGTGTGTCTCTGCTTAGAGACGTTGCTGTCTCTATAAGATTTATAAGCTAGTTTTTTTAGTAGGTTTTGTTTTGGGATTAACAGGAAGTTCGTTAGTTTCGATGTCGGAATCAAGGTTCTGTGACGTTACATTAAGGCGTTGTTAATAGGTAATCCTATTATTACTGAATGTAATAGAAATCCACGAACCTGATGGTTTCTTTTTAAAATGGAATGAGTAGTAATAATTTCAAGGTGAAAAATCTGTCTGATTCTTATTTGAAACTTTTATCTTGAACAGCGCTTAGTGTGACGCCTTTTCGGATTATTGTGAAATGAAGTTATAAATGATTAAGGAAAAGTGTGTTTTCATTGTGGTACAATTGTGCCTTATCCTTTAGCATTGCATTTTAATTCCGCTGCCAATCGCACGCGATCAAAATTAAACAGCTTTTAGTGCTTCTTTCAAGCGAGTTTTTTCTTATTTTATAAAGATATTGCGTTATAAATTCATGATGCCCATTCGCTACCCATATAAATGAATAAAATGGTTTAATATCGTTCTTAATAATATCAACAATTATACGCGCAAT
Source organism: Belonocnema kinseyi (assembly GCF_010883055.1). Lineage (NCBI taxonomy): Eukaryota > Metazoa > Arthropoda > Insecta > Hymenoptera > Cynipidae > Belonocnema > Belonocnema kinseyi. Next base: position 167,429,610 of record NC_046658.1, on the reverse strand, counting down.
TCTTGACAACGTCGTTTTCGCTGTCTCTTTTGCTCTTATGCTTAATGCTTCGTTCTCACTTAGACTCGTTGCTTTATAATACACTTTATTTTTACGTCAATCCTATTACTACGAATAATATTTTCGGAGGAAATGGAGTCAAAATCTACGTACTGCCATACGAGCCCATGTATTTCTTCTTAACTTAGAAAACTCATTACTCAACACCCAGTGACATGACCTTTTTACAATTTGAGAAGGACACGTAAGGCACCATAAACGACATGTATATTAATTTTTATCAAATTCTGGTCACTTGGCTCTGGCTGCAGTACAACCTTAAGTATTCTTCAAAACTTAATAAATGAACTGGTTAAAAACATTTGCAAACATTTGACAACTGAACTATAAATTGCAACCACATTCATAGCATATGATATACGAACATAAAATTGTGTCCATTAAGACAAACATAATCCTTTTTCCTTCTTTCAGAGTTAGGTTCACAGTTCGAATGTTTGCCTAATGGAGACCCTATCCCACGTGTTCCTCGTAGTGAACCTTCCGATTCTTCTGACCTGCTGACTTCACCTTCCGATAAACCTCATTCTCCAAAAAAGACTCTTTCTCTTGCCACAACTCAACCTTCTCTTCGTGCCAAGTCCAGGTATTCTCATAGAAAAGATCACTCCCAATTCTTACTTGGATTTAATCTTGAAGAACTTCCATTTATTCGACTTAAACCTGTCATCAATATGAAGCGGGCATTCGAACTTCAAAGATACAGTTTTCCTTCCAATATACCAATTAAATTGAGAACAATTAAAAATATCCTTAGGCCCTTGCCAATCAAAGAACAAATTGTCGTATCAACATGCAATGGTGATGTACTTGCAATGCTGGAAAAAAGGGAAAGCAGACCAACAGTTCTGCGTGCGTTATATATGCCTGTTGCTTTTAAAGCAAAACGGGCTAAAATAAACATGAGCAGTGGCGTAGTTGACGAATTGACCTTTGACGAAATCGCGGAATGTCCAGCAGGCGACCGCAACCCAATTTTAAAGAGTTTTAGGATAGTGCGTGTATAAACTATATATAAATTTAAAAATAGCTTATTCTACTCAAAAAAATATTCACGTCGGCTTGCAAAAAATCAATATGTCTATCGATACAAGCAATAAATTTTCTTCACAGCTTGATTCAGATTGCTCAAAAATTTCCTTTATCATTTTTAATGTTGTTTTTTTACGATTATAAAAAAGCTACAGTTCAAATAAAACGTGATTAATATCAAATTTGCATTTGAATTTGAATTTGTTCAAATACAAGAACATGACTGATTACTTCAATGCACTGAATCCGTTTCTTGTGTGGCTTTTGTTCCAACAGATCGCTATTTTTTGTGTGAATTAAAAAAAATTCGAGAAAAATGTAGGTTATTGTACAAACTTAATTTACGGAAAAACAAATTGCACCACTTAATTCCACGGGAAAAGAGCACAAGCTTCTGGTATTGAACCATTTATTCTTAACCTAATTTATTATGTAGATGTCATAAGTCAATGCGGTAGCAATTGTCACTCTACTATGTTTTTCTTTAAACTGTATAATAAATGCTTTGAAAAAAATTTGTGTAATATCTGAATTTTATGACATTCTTCTCGTAGAATCAAACGGTGCAATTTGTTTTTCTGTGGCTCACTCATGTAAAAACAATGGAAAGATTCTTCTCGATTTTTGAGGTAAAAAAGAACTGGGATCTGATGGTCAAAATTAGACATTGAATTGAGATTAGTACGTCAAAAAACACGACTGCAGGGGTCTTAGACTCGTGGACATCAAACATATTTTTGAAGCCTTTTTGATGAATGAATGGATTAATTGTCTTTTTGGAAAAGAGTACCAAAAATGACCTGACCTATGAACTGATCATATTTTTTAAACGTCAAATATACCACTCTTTCAATTGCTAATGTCAAAAATGGAGGTTTCTAGTTAAAAACACCAATTTGACCTTGAGATGATCTTGAAGGTCAATTTTTCGTCATTTCTCGCTTAAAGTTACTCAAAGAATGACCTTTATTTAAGGAAATACAGAGGAATCCCGTTAATCCAAGCCGGGCCTTCCTTAAGTTTAAATGAGCTGCAACAGATCTGCAAAGTCACATATGACCTATGACCTTCGTAAATATTTGAACGTAAAATTTCCCACTCTTTTGATTGTCGTTGATAAAATACGGGCTCCAGAAGTAGAATGTCAAATTGAAGGTGACCGGTCGATTTATCGTTAAAAATTAGTACAAAGATATCCTTGACCTATTTGACTATTATTTTATCTGGAAAGTTATTTAGGACTCTGGGGACTTTCTGGACCTCCCATATCTAATGATCGTATTCGAGGCGTCACTGATATTGTTTGTAACTATGTGAGCTGCAGAAAAAACTAACTGCACTATTTCAATCCACAAGAAGAGTTTCATAAGAATCATAATAAACACATCTTTTGTGTCCAATTTCTTACAAAGTATAAAGGAATGCAGGAGTCACACCTTAAAACAAATTAATTTGTACTATGTATAAAATCTATTTATATTTCAACGAAGAACTCAATGCTCACCTTTATTCTGATCGGCAAGATGACCTTTCAGGTTTTTTCAAGGTTAACTTTAAAAATAATAAAAGCCTCATGATCTACAACGACAATCGATAGAGCGGGAAATTTTACGTTCAAATATGTTCTCAGATTATAGGTACATTGTAAGTTTGAAGGCCACCCTAAGGTCATTTAAACTGAAACAATGTCTGCATACATGTGGGTCAAGGTCATGTTAGACCAATTATCTGAGTACGTATTTAATAGTAAAATTCACAGCTCTATCAATTGCCGATGTAAAGAAAGGGGTTCCCATTCTTTAATGTTGACTTTCAATAAGCTTGAAGGTCACTTTAAGGTCACTTAAACTCAAAATCTCTCTGCATACCTGTAAGAATAGAAGCATTTAAAATTTTTTTGTAACGAGCAAAGTCGTGAAATTAAACAAGGCGTATTCCGTAGTCACCTTTATCATGACCTTGATGATTACCTTCAAGGTAAATTCCAGGTCAGTTTTTTCCATCGAAAACCCCCTTTTACATCGGAAATTAATGGGCCTGTAAATTCTACCGTCGAATTGATTAAGAGATATGCAGGCCAAATTAGTTGCGTTTACAATAAGATAGTAAAGATTTCAAGCAAAAGACGCAATTTTTCAAGAAAATAATTATATTTTCAACCAAATAGTTGAGCTTTGCATACACAGGGACAAATTTTCATTGATAAAAGACAACTATTTTACAAAATAGTTGAATGGTCAACAAAATAATCTAATTTTCCACAGAATAGTTATATTGTAGTAAAATGATCAAATTTTTAAAAAAGTAAGCAAATTTCCAACATGAAATGCAATAGTTATATTTCATCCCCAAAAAACATTAATTTGATGCCAAAAAGATTTTCATCCAAATATATCAATTTCTACGAGAAAGATTTACGAGTCCAATTTGACTACTTATCAATATATTTAACACGTCGGATTAAGCAATGCGAATACAAAAATGTAAGCACAAACCTAATTTTTGGGGTTTTGAACCCATTATTCTGAAAAACCTCACGTGAAAAAAAATTTTCAATGACTGGAATATTTCTTGACACTGATGACTAGATCAGTTCTGAGTCTCACAAAAGCGATTTCTTTCTCCTTACATTCTAACTCGATTTATTGATAAGAGTAGTGACTGACAGCTTTAAAATACGTACCCAAAAATTAAAATTGCCGTGATAATGACTTAAATTATATTTTTGACTTCAATTTTTCAGATTATAATAGATGGTAAAAAGCTTGAGAAATGAAATCACGTCCAAAACTAATTCCACACTGAAACATAATTCAAATCCCCACGTTTTACACTCGATTTCTTTTTGACACTTGATTCATCGCCATCGAACCTAATTGAAAGTTTAATTAAATGAAACGTACCTTTAAGTTAGACGGTTTCTTGCTCACTCAAAATGTGCCATTTGAATAGAAATGTACTACACATCAGCCAAAACTTTGGCATACGTGAAAATTTTAAACGACACACAATCATTAGTTCCAGACTGGACGAGTGTTACAGAAACTTAAATTTACACTTAACAAGCGCTTTGAGAATTATTTGTGAGTAAATTTCCTAAATTAAATATTGCTTTTTTATATTGTCGGAAATCGCTTTAAAATTACCATAGTATTGATAGTCGATACCCACAGCTGCTTCAATCTTCACACAAAACTGCTTATCTTATGGAAAAGCTCTGAACACAACAGAAATTAATTTTTATTTGAAGCGATTATAAATCTTTCAAATTCTCTAGGGCATCCGCTAGCAAAAAAAGGGTCACGAATGTCTCAATGTTCCCTGCCAGCGAAAAATGTATTTAAATCTGTTCTTATTTGGATGAGACTATCAAAGTTTATAATTTATAATACCGCAAATCTCAGTCGAGTGGGTTTTCCTAATCATAGCTAAGCTGCAGACCACATTTCGAAATAACAATTCAGTTAATTAAAATACAAAGTTTGCGAAATTAGAGAAGAAATCGAGTTACATCATAGATTCCATTGCTATTTTACGCGTAAAATAAAAAATGTCAAATCCATTTAAAATACGGTTTGCGAAAGAACAAGATTGAAGCAGAACCAAAAGGAATTTTTAAACACCAAATCTCACTACTTTGGAGACATGCAGTCATCCCCAAATGTCAAAATTAATACATAGCCACGCCTAACACGTGCTGTGATTTTAGTTTATGTCGTCTTTGAGACAAGAGGAAAAAAAATAAGCTAACAAAAAGTTTATCCGGACTCTCCCGTTAGCATCGTTATCTCAAGTTACAAGCGAGGGAAACGCGCACACTTATGCTGGATAATCACATGAAGGATATTTTCAAACTAAAAAAAAAGTCAATCAGTTATATTTGAAGCCTCGCAAAAATAGTTGCCAGAATTTAACAAACAACCACAACTATGTAAGTACCACATATTGTGCCTTACTGAACTCCACCCTGATGGTTTTACATTTGATTATTCTTACATTTTTCAAGTTTCCCTCTATTTAACCAATTTACGAGAGACGAAACTCTACGGGGTGGTTCCGCTGAAAGGCGAAGAACTACAGCAAGTTTGCTCGCTCCGCTGGAGTCAGAGCACATTTAAATAGATGTTACTGTCAGTTTTCATGGAATTGGCGCCACAGAGCTCGTGAATGATACTCAGTTATCATATCTGCTCATATAATAACAATTCGTAATTGTTCAAACGATCTTAGTTAGCAATTGCATTATTCGGCTATTTTTCGTCACACAAACTGCGCTCTCTGGATGTATTTAATTCTTAATGACTGATCTTCAAATAACGTTAGGGGATTTGGATAAATAATAACAACTGCTATTGTTATAAACAATTTCATTAACAATTACTCGTCTTTTCTATTATTCATGGAATGAATAGCGTTTTCCACCTAGAACCAACTGCAGATCACCAACTGATGATACCCCATTATTATTTTCAATCATCCGATAACAATTGTTGAATATTTAAACAAATTTAATAAACAAATACACATTTAAGCCATTTTTTGATAATCTTACTTCGTTTTCAGAACAGGATTAACTGTGAACGATTATTGAAAGAGGCTCAGGAAGCCAAAAATAAAGATTTCAAGAGATGCAGAGAAAATAATACAAGGAAGACAAGTCGCATCGACATTGACGAAGATTTGTTGCATTATCCCCAATTCTCTTCTGATCTTTATTTGTTAAGTCTGAGAAGTGAGTTCGTCAAACTAGAAAGACCACTGCATCCAGAAGCAGAAGGTTTATATTTGAAATAGACGTAAAGTCGATGTTTGAATCGAATTGATATTAATGTTATACCCATGAAGTTCTTCATGTCGATAACAATTGGGTTTAAAAAATTGGACATTCACAGTTAATCCAGTTCTGAAAACTAAGTAAGCATATCGAAAAATGGCCGAACTGTGTATTTGTTTATTACATTTGTTTGAATATTCAACAATTATTATCGGCTGAATACAATCTTTTGAACAATTGCGAATTGTTATTATATGAGCATATATGATAACTGAGTATCACTCACGGGCTCTATGGAGCTAATTCCATGGAAAATGACTATTCTTTTCGTCAATAATAGCTGAAACCGAAAATTGTTTTCTTTATTTGTTTATAATAATGATTGTTTATTTATGAATCCTAACGGGTATAAAACAAAAATTATTTTGTTGATAAATTGCGGGAATCCAGTGAGAATCAAGGGACCATACACCGTAAAACCATATGAAACCATTTTCATTCACTTATTTGCTTATAACAAATTAAATACATTTTTTAATTTATCCTACGGTACTGAAAAAATGTGCTGGATAGTTGCTCTACGCATTCTGGGTATTTGGGAATGAATCTGAGTATCCTCTTGAAAATGGTACTCTTCACAATTAAAAAAAAAAATTCTTTCATTTTTGTGAAGAAATAAAAAGAAATGAACCTCAATTCGAATATATGCTCTGATAAGATCATGCGGGTGTTCATCAACTTTAATTTTTTTTTATGTTTGAATCATGGGTAAACAGATTTTCTGCTTAGAGATATATTTATTCAGTAGATACTGTTACCTAACTTAGTCTATAACCTCAAAAGTTCAAGACCACGCCGTTCACCTTAATTAATTTCAAACCTAAATAATGGATTTAGAGGGACAAGCTTTTAAAAAAATTAAGCAAGAAATTCATAATTTGCATTAGTATCAATGAAATGACTCAAAAACATACCACAATTATTTCTTGAAAAAAAGATCCTACTCCATCTTTACTCCATTGGGAAACGAACCACAAAACTTCTAATTACCGTTCAGGTGCTTTTGCAATTAAGCTGTTAGAGGGTCCAGAATAAGAACTCTTAATTCAAGAAAATAACGCCAATTTTGAGCTAGGTCTTAATGGTACAACTAATTATTTTTCAATTTATCTGCTAGATCATCAGAGCTTGTACCTTACCAACAGTAGATCAACCCTCCAAACCATGAAGGCAGAAAATCGACACAATATCGATCAAGTTAAGAATTTTCAATAACAGAATATGCTTAACGTCTTAATAAGACTAGATAGGAAATAAAATTTTCAAATTAACTTTATTATTATTATTATTTTCCATCTAGTCTTATTAGGACGTTAAGCATTTTATGTTATTGAAGATTCTTAAGTTGATCGACATTGTGTAAACTTTCTGGCTTTATGGTTTGGAGGGTTGATCTACTTCGGTAAGGTACATACTCTGATGATATAGGAGATAAATTTAAAAATCAAAAACATACTTCACAAAATGTAGTTATGAGGTTTAGGTTATGTTTCCCTTATAAAAAGAACCATATTTTAATCATATTCTAAATTTAAGGTAATGTCTCTCAATCATTTTCATAATTTAAGCGCTTTTATAGCCAAATATCCTGCATAAACTCATATTCTATACATATATAAATACCAAAGCTCCGTTTCGATAAGTATTTTTAGACATATGTAATTACTTTAAACAAGCTTCCTAATCACTACACGTTTCTAGCCTTTGTATCGCTCCCTTGGACTCTTTGAAGAGGGACTGTACCATTCTGAAACGTCGACCCATATAAATTGGATCCAAACAAAGAATCTTTTGATCGCAAAGCCACAGAATTTGTTACCAAAATAAACTATGTGGTTTAAAATGTATCATCTTGATTAAAATAAATACTGTAAGCTGCCTGAAAGAAAATTAAATTGTGGATAGTTTAATCCTAAGATACAACTTTTCATAGCAAATTTTGATCAGCTTTTATAATGATCCTTAATATATAAATAGCCCTAAGTGCGGGAACAAAATTTGTTGTAAAAAAACCAAAGCACGTTGTCTTATATTTTGCCTTAGAAGACAATATATTTCAGCTCCAAACAATTCTATGACATCACTAAGGCCAATCTGCAAGATGATCGTATGATATCGGGTGAAAAGCCTATATTAAAAAAAATCCACCTTTTCTTTTTTCCCCTTCCTTGTAATACTTAAACGTTTATATGAAAGGTATCCTACGAGTCTTATGCAAGCTATCAACTTACTTATGCCAAAGTCATAAACTATTATATAAATTTAATAGTCTCTTATGAAAGGTAATGTATTCTAAAGAATATACTTGTCGCCTCATATGTAGGAGATAACGACTATAGTAAACATTATATCAGCTACTGAAGCTGTACAATATTCAGCAGTGACATTTTTAATCAAATTCAACATCATCGGATTTAACAATTTTACCTCTGATTAGAGAAGATGAGGATTGCAGATAATCTGGCCTTGATTCAGGCAATTATATTCAATTCTATTGGTGAATATGATGATATAATATGTATATCCATAATTTTAATTAATGTTTTTAAATCGTCACACATATCAGAATGTTTGCTATATA
>NC_046658.1:167415134-167421003 GCF_010883055.1 Belonocnema kinseyi | reverse complement strand
GAACATACACGAAACAAAAAAATGGGTGTGCTGATAAAAAGGGTCCTAGGTAGAAAATTAAAAAATAGGAATTTGATAGATAAATGAGCTGGTTTAAGATATGGATTGGGTTCTAGCTGAGAATATTATAATTCTATAAGCTGTTCTAATATTGATAAATAGGCAGAAGATAGAAAGGATAATTATAATGAAATTTAATAACGTGAGAAAAGAGGCTTTATATTCATTCGATTGGGATTTTTAATATTAATATTACACACGAAACTTAAACTTTTAAATCTATATAAAAAAATCGGCTTAAGAACGTTCTGAGATCCAAAATTTATGTAACGACAGTGAACCAGAAACGAGGTGTGTGATCTTATATCGATGTGAAACGTTCCAGGCCCAAAGCAAAACCTAAACCAAAGCCAAAGCATGCGCTGTGGTTTTGAAACTCGCTCTTGGTGTGCATTGTACTAGAACTACACAAGCAATGTAATGTTCAATAACTCATATACTACTTGATAATAATTTAATCATGCAAGCTCTTGTGTTTCTATGACTTCTTATAACTTTTTAAATTTGGCTCCTAATGACATGTTCAATCGTCATTCATAATCATCATTCAATCGATGGCGTGCACTATCAGCTAATAAGTGTGCATAGTCCAATGGAATCCGTTTAAATTTAAGTATTGTTATCTTTATAAAGGTCAACTGGACATTTTTGACAATTCCTAAGCGAATTCTGAAATTCTGAAAACTCTGAAATTGGGAATACATTCTTTCCGGTTAGGGTTGATTTGCTCTAAGTTTTCTACGATTTTATTGGAGTCGGAGCCAGATTCACATAAAATCGTAGTTCTATCCGAGCCTTTCTTTTTACTTTCGATAACTTTACCTTTAAAGGATCGGCGTAGGATTTTACAGAGGTACTTGACATGAATGGGTGGCTTACTGATAAAAAAGATTTCTACGGCGTATGGGCCTCTGTTATGTTTTGTATATATATATTCTTATCTTTCGGGGGACGTTGATCGAGAGATTATGTATATCATTAGTGTGTCTCTGCTTAGAGACGCTGCCGTCTCCATGAGATTTATTAGCTAGTTTTTTCAGTAGGTTTAGTTTTGGGATTAACAGGAAATTCGTTAGTTTCGATGTAGGAATCAGGGTTCTGTAACGTTACATTGAGGCGTTTGTTATGAATGTTATCGAAATTCTACGTGGGGTAAGTTTAGCTATGAGAAAATATTGGGTCGATTTGAATGTATCACACGTTGGCCTGTAGGCTGGCTTTCCAGTGGAAACCTACTGGCTATCCTGAAGTTAGTTGACTTAAAGATGAATTTCTTTTTGTATTTACTCCTTTATTTTGCCTTTCTGTCTCTATAGTCTATTTCCTTGGTTAAAAATGAGTATTGCACTGAGATAACCTGGTAAATCTTCCTGAATTACTCGGGAGCAGACAGAACGTGACTTATACACACAGCCGCTATCTAGCTTTTCTTCAGAAGGGAATAAGCGCCGGTATTTAGGTCCAAAGGGCATAATTTCAAATTGGATATGCAGAAGTATGTCCAAATTGGAATGCAAAATTTGACCCTGACATACGCACTGAAAACATACTCTCGTCGGAAAAGTCCCTCTTCTCACAAAATACGAGTTTTAGCATCAAATTTTTGCCTTGAAACATGAAAATCCTCCTCGTTATGACTTTCTTGAAAATCAAATAACATAATAAAATTTTTCAAATTTTGGTCGACTTTTTGAATTTTTACCATTAATTTGAGTTCAGTGACTTGGTAATCCTATTATTACCGTCTGTAATAGGAATCCATGAATTTACTTAAAACTAAAAAAATGTTTATAGCTATTATGTGTTTTTAAATGGCAAACCCTTTGTATACTGCAACTCGAAAAATCTGCTCGTACCGAACCTGATGGTTTCTTTTTGAAACGGAATGAGTAGTAATAATTTCAAGGTGAAAAATCTGGCTGTTGTGCGCGCACATTCAAATTGCGTGTTACGCGCTTGGCTCGCTTTGCTGGCAAGTTTAAGCATACGTAGGGTGGGCATTTGTCTGATTTTTATTTGAAACTTTTATCTTGAACAGCGCTTAGTGTTACGCCTTTTCGGATTATTCTGAAATGAAGTTATAAATGATTAAGGAAAAGTGTGTTTTCGTTGTGGTACAACTCTGCCCTTTCCCTTAGCATTGCATTTCAATTCCGCTGCCAACTGCACGCGATCAAAATTAAACGGCCTTTACTGCTTCTTTCAAGCGAGTTTTTTTCTTATTTTATAAAGATATTGCGTTATAAATTCATAAAGCGCATTCGCGGACCATATAAATGAATAAAATGTTTTAATATCATTCTTAATAATATCGACAATTATACGCACAATCCTTGGCAACGTCGTTTTCGCTGTCTCTTTTTCTCTCATGCTTAATGCTTCGTTCTCACTCAGACTCGTCACTTGCATCAGTACAGCAGCGAGTGGGCGAGCCATGAACGTTGCCATGATTCTCGAGTACAAGTGCCCAATTTCGTGAATTCGCCAATTTAATCCCGTATAACTTTTCTTGTCATAATCATTTTGAAACTTCGCCTGTTACATCTCAAAGTCATACTTTACAATACACTTGATTTTCACGTCAATTCTATTACTACGAATAATATTTTCGGAGGGAATAGAGTAAAAATCCACGTGCTGCCATACGATCCCATGTATTTCTACTCAACTTGGAAAACTCATTACTCGACACCCAGTGACATGACTAATTTAATAAGGTGACGTAAGGCAACATAAACTACATGTATATTAATTTTTATCAAATTCTGATCACTTGACTGCAGTACAACCTTAAGTATTCTTCAAAACTTAATGAATGAACTGGTTAAAAACATTTGCAAACATTTGACAAGTGAACTAAAAATTGCAACCACATTCATAGCATATGATATACGAACATAAAATTGTGTCCATTAAGACAAACGTAATTCTTTTTTCCTTCTTTCAGAGTTAGGTTCACAGTTCGAATGTTTGCCTAATGGAGACCCTATTCTTCGTGTTCCTCGTGATGAACCTTCTGATTCTTCTGACCTGCTGAATCTACCTTCTGCTAAACCTCATTCTCCAGAAAATACTCTTTCTCTTGCCACACCTCAACCTTCTCTTTGTGCGAAGTCCAGCTCTTCTCATAGAAAAGATCATTCCCAATTCTTACTTGGATTTAATCTTGAAGAACTTCCATTTATTCGACTTAAACCTGTCATCAATATAAAGCGGGCATTCGAACTTCAAAGATACAGTTTTCCTTCCGATACACCAATTAAATTGAGAACAATTAAAAATATCCTTAAGCCCTTGCCAATTAAAGAACAAATTGTCGTATCAACATGCAATGGTGATGTACTTGCAATGCTGGAAAAAAGGGAAAGCAGACCAACAGTCCTGCGTGCATTATATATGCCTGTAGCTTTTAAAGGAAAACGGGCGAAAATAAACATGAACAGCGGCGTAGTTAACGAAATAAGCTTTGATGAAATCATGGAATGTCCAGTAGGCGACCGCAACCCAATTTTAAAGAGTTTTAGAATAGTGCATGTATAAACTACTATAAATTTAAAAATAGCTTATTCGACTCGAAAAAATATTCACGCCGGCATGGAAAAAATCAATATGTCTATCGATTCAAGCAAATTACTCAACTCTCTTACAAAGCATAAGAAGAATAAGGAATTTATTTTTATTTTTATATAAAACAACTTAGAACTGTGAGGGATGAAGGTCCAGGAGGAAGGACGCTCAGAGTCCACTTTTTGCAAACAATCAGATAATTTTTTGTATTTTTTTTTACTCTTATTTTTTACGATTATAAAAAAATCTACTCGTTATAACAAAAAATAACTAGAAACAAATTTTTTTATGAGGAATTTTGGTCAATTAATTTTCTTCACAGCTGGATTCAGATAGCTAAAAAATTTCCTTTATTCATTTTTAATGTTTTTTTACGATTATAAAAAAGCTACGTGTCATATAAAAAAGTGATTAATGGAAAATTTGCAGATATTTATTTGTTTCGTTGGGTTATGAGAAACCTAAACTCTGTTAATTTTTTCATGATCGAAAAACGTCGTGAGAATAAATTGTTTGAGTTTCTGAAGATTACGGATTGAAATTTGAATTTGTCAAAGTACAAGAACATGACTGATTACTTCAATGCGCTGAACCTGCTTCTTGTGTGGCTTTTGTTAGATCAGATCGCTATTTATTGTGTAAATTAAAAAAAAAACCGAGAAAAATGTGGGTTATTGTACAAATTTAATTTGCGGGAAAACTAATTGCACCACTTAATTCCACAGGAAAAGAACACAAACTTCTGGTATTAAACCATTCCTTCTTAACCCAATTTATTATGTAGATGTCATAAGTAAATGCGGTAGCAATTGTCACACTACTTTGTTTTTCTTTAAACTGTAGAATAAATTTTTTGGAAAAAGTTTGTATAATATCTGATTTTTATGACATTCTTCTCGTAGAATCAAACGGTGCAATTTGTTTCTTCTTTTACTCATGTAAAAATCATGTAAAGATTCTTCTCGATTTTTGAGGTAAAAAAGAACTGGGGTCTGATGGTCGAAATTAGACATTGAATTGGGATTAGTATGTCAAGAAACGCGAGTGCAGGGGGTCTTAGACTCGTGGACATCAAACTTATTTTTGAAGCCTTTTTGATGAATGAATGAATTGAATGAATTAATTGTCTTTTTGGAAAAGAGTACCTGAAATGACCTGACCTATGAACTGATTATATATTTAAATGTAAAATATACCATTCTTTCGATTGCCGATGTCAAAAATAGAGGTTTCCATTTAAAAACAAAAATTTGACCCTGAGATGATCTTGAAGGTCAAGTTCAAGGTCAAATTGACGGTTACCATTCGATTTCTCGTTTAAAAATGCAACAAAATTATCCTTGACCTATTTGAATATTATTTTATCTGGACAGTTATTTAGGAGTTTCGGGACTTTTCGGACCTCCCATATCTAATGATCGTATTCGAGGCGTCACTTGCTAACGTCGTCGTAGGAAAGATCAATCGTGCAGGCATAAAAAAAAAGTTTGATGTCCGCGAGGCTATGACCCCTTCTCTTCTGGTTTTTGATGTACTAAATTATTCCTCAACTGCCCCAACTCAAAAAGTCATGTTTTTCGATTGTCTCTAAATTCTGGGAATATGTTCGCCTACCCAACAGTAGTTAATCCACAAACTTATAGACCAGGATTACCAACCCTCTCCAAGTGACGGGGGGTTGAATTTTCAACCCCAATGCCTGCAGGGGTAATTTCAAACGCCTGTAACTCCCTTTCTAATTACGCGATTTAAAATTTTTATGAGGGTTTTGGAAACTGCTTTTTACACGCTTTCATCCTATTTTATTATTTATAACAAAAAAATTGTTTAAACAATTTTTTCAATAAATTAATTGTTTATTTAACTTTTTTCGCAATTTAGGTATCTAGGATTTTTTTTAAATAGTCTCAAAAGAAAGCTTGACTTTTTTACTATAAAAAATGTCTAATAAGAAAATGGAAAAATTGAAATTCATTGAGTTACAGAGCCGGTTGTAGAGGGAGTCCTCGCGTTCGCACTCGGGCGTTATGCGGCAGCATACCGCGGAACAGTTTTCAAGTATGCCATTTTTTTTTATTACTCACATTGATCCAAAATTGCATGAAGTCATCGGAAAAAGCTATTCAGTAATGTTAACCACTAAGTTTGAAGAAGTTAAAAATTTTTAAGTTATTATGAAAAAATATTAAGTAAAAAGCACTTTCTTAAAAATGAACAGTATTTTTCTGAAGATAAATGATTC
>NC_046658.1:167410866-167415034 GCF_010883055.1 Belonocnema kinseyi | reverse complement strand
GGGTGCTTGATTTTTGTGAGTCCCCTTGCCTCTCACTACACAACCTCTTTATGCTGTTCGCCTCTTCTTCGTACCAGCTTTCCACTTTCTTGGAGTACTATTATGCTTTCGATTACGTTTAGGCTTCGGGAAAACCTCACTTTTCTCCTAATAGGAAAATCGTTTCAGATCCAGTTGTCGCTTTGCGTTCGGAGCGAATGAATGATATTTGAGTGTACCTGGTATCGTCACAGCCTTACTAAATCGATCTGCTAATTTTATTGTCATCGCTGCATGCTCTTCTTTGCTACTGAAAAATACGACAGTTTCCTTCAAGTTTTTTCTGCCCCATTCAAATAACTCGTAAGCTGTTAAGATCTTATTCTCAGCTGAACGTTGCAAGCTGGCTCTTGCAGCAAGTCGCTTCAGATTACCTCCGATTCCATCGCATGTTCCTTTTCCATGGGCAGTTGGATGGAAAGTCCAGTCTGCCAGGATGCCAAAATCTTTTTCATGGCACAGAAGGTTCGCAAAGTTGTATTTGTTCTTAAAATGCTGTGGTGCTCCATCTGTGACATAATGAAATTTCTTAGGATTGAAACGCTTCCTAAGATAGTCAACAATTAACCGTTGGTATAAATGCACAGCAACCGTCTCATGGTATAAGTTGTCTGAAATAATAGCTATGCTCACATGCTTCAATTCGTTCTTCTCTTTATAGTAGATAACTACTGTAAAAATGGACGCCTGATCATTATTCCAATGAGAAGATTGGATCGCATTTTGAAACACGTAAGCATAGTTTTCTGCAAAATCGAACATGATCAAGAAATGTTCAAGTAATAAAGTGGCTTTGAGGTTCTTCAGGAATGATGACTGCTGCTATGCATAAAATTCATGAGACTTTAAATTCAATAGTTTTTCGCAGAGACGTTCAAGAAAGATGTCGGTTTCTGCTACCTCGCTCATTAGATTACTTCTGTCCGTTTGTTGCCAAACTTGATATCTTAATTCGTTGGCGCAGTTCTCATCTAAAATTCCAGTCAAATGTTCTTTCAGGACTTGAAAGCCAGGACAATTTTCACATTCACTAAAATGACAAGCAGGAGTTGGATTACTGCACGTGGAGAACAAATGAAGAGCAAGTGACTTCTGAAAATACAAGTAAGCCGTTCTTGCACCCAACCGCTCAATTAATCAATATTTTCGATTAAGTGTATAGCTTTTTCCGATGACTTCATGCAATTTTGGATCAATGTGAGTAATACAAAAAAATGGCATACTTGAAAACTGTTCCGCGGTATGCTGCCGCATAACGCCCGAGTGCGAGCGTAATTAGAAAGGAAGTTACAGGCGTTTGAAACTAACCCTGTAGGCATTGAGGTTGAAAATTCAACCCCCCCTCACTTGGGGAGGCTTGGTAATCCTGGTCTATAAGTTTGTGGATTAACTACTGTTGGGTAGGCGAACATATTCCCAGAATTTAGAGACAATTGAAAAACATGACTTTTTGAGTTGGGGCAGTTGAGGAATACTGCCCCCTATGTAAGCTACAGAACAAACTAACTGCTCCATTTCAATCTACAAGAAGAGTTTCATAAGAATCATGATAAACACTTTTTTTTGTGCTTAATTTCTTACAAAGTATAAAGAAATGCAGTAGTCACACCTGCTACCAAATTTATTTGTACTATTTATAAAATAAATTGGGTGTAGAAAAAAATGATCCAATATCTGGATCATGTACTATTATTTTCGTAGAATCGAGTGGTGCAATTACTTTTTCCGTAACTTATATTTTTACAAAAGCCCAGGAAAGACATTTTTCCCTCCATTAAGATTGTTTTTAGTGATGTCTAGATCATTTTTACTGTATTTTTCAACGAAGAATTTAATGGTCACCGTCATTTTGGTCGTGGAGACGACCTTTCAAGATTTTTCAAGGTCAACTTTAAAAATAATAAAAACCTCATATTTTACATTGGCAGTCGATAGAGCGGGAAATTTTATGTACAAATATGTAACCAGGTCATATAAACATTGTAACCTTAAAGGCTACCCTAAGCTCATTTAAACTTAAAAAATGTCTAAATACTTGTGCGTCAAGATCATATTAGAGAGATTACCTGAGTACGTCTTTGAACGTAAAATTTATAGCTCTGTCGATCGCCGATGTAAAAAAAGGGGTTTCCATTTTTTGAAGTTGCCCTTCAATGAACTTGAAGGTCACTTTAAGGTCACTTAAACTTAAAATCTCTCTGCATACCTGTGAGAATAGAAGCTGTTTGAATTTTTTTGTAACGAGCAAAGTCGTGAAATTAAACAAGGCGTATATTCAGTTGTCACCATCACCATGACCTTGGCGATTACCTTCAAGGGAATTTCCAGGTCAGTTTTTTTCTATCGAAAACCCCCTTTTACATCGGAAATTAATGGGCCTGCAAATTCTACGGTCGAATTGACCAAGAGATATGCAGGCTAAATTAGTTGCATTTACATTAAGATAGTAAAAATTTCAAGCAAAAGATGCGATTTTTCAAGACAATAATTATATTTTGAACCAAATAGTTGAGCTTTGCATACAAAGGGACGAATTTTTATTAATAAAAGACAACTGTTTAATAAAATAGTTAAATGGTCAACAAAATATTCAAATTTTTAATAGAATAGTTAAATTGTAATCAAAATCATTAAATTTTTAACAAAGTAAACAAATTTCCAACAAAAAATGCAATAGTTATATTTCATCCCAAAAAAAAAAATTAATTTGATGCCAAAAAGATTTTCATCCAAATATATCAATTTCTACGACAAAAATAAAATCTTTACCCTGCAGGCGATTTTCTAATAAAAAAGGATAATGTACAAGACCGATATATGGATTTTGAAAAAAGTTAAATAAACCTAATAGTTCAATTTTAAACTGTAACGTTATTTTGTTTTCGATTAAAATTGAACTATTAATTTATCAATTTTAAATTTAGATATAAAATTTTTGACTAAAAACAATTATTTAGAAATAGTATAAAATAGTATAACAAAATCTGCTTTTGAATGCTGGGCAATTTAGAATTATATTCCTCTGGAATCTTGGCTTTTTAAACTTTCTAAGTTTTTAGTTTGAGGTGGCTTAAAGCGATAAGTTATATTAATAGAATACGGCCGTGAACGAGAATTACTAGAGAGAAAAACCTAAATTTTTTAACTTTCACAGTCCAATTTGACTACTTATATTTAGAAAGTCGGATTAAGCAATGCTAATTCAAAAATGTGGGTATAAACCTCATTTTTGGGATTTTGAACCCATTATTCTGAAAATCCTCACATGACAAAAAATTTTCAATGACTGAAATATTTCTTGGCACTGATGACCAGGTGACCGACAGCTTTAAAATTCGTACCCAAAAATTAAAATTGTCCTGATAATGACTTAAAAAGTGATCTGTAAATAAATGAAAAATATGGTTGCGAGTTAAAACAAAATATATTCAATAAAAGAAAGGATATGGAAGGCATAAACGTCATAAATCCTTTAATATACTAAAGACTTAATCGCCGAAATCAAGACTAGTGAAGTACATTCAACAGACATTCCAAATCATCTATACATTCGGAGCATATAAATTCCAGATTAAAAGAAAACACATAAATAAATTTTAAAATAAAGGTCAATAGTATACGAAGGACGATGTTATTCACAAACGATTTATGTACTTATTTTGGTCAGGAGAATATCCTACACATCGTTCAGAGGAGAAAAACTGTTGAGGTGTGGCATTAAGCTAATATTAAAATTGGATATGCGGTTAACAGGAAGCAGGAAATTCAGAAATGAAATCACGTCCAAACTAATTCCACACTGAAACATAATTCGAATCGCCACGTTTTACACTCGATTTCTTTTTTACACTTGATTCATCGCCATCAAACCTAATTGAAAGCTGAATTAAATGATAAATACCTTTAAGTTAGACGGTTTCTTAATCACTTAAAATGTGGCATTCGAATAGAAATTTACTACACATCAGCCAAAACTTTGGCATTTTAAACGACACACAAACATTAGTTCTAGACTGGACGAAATATACAGAAACAAAAATGAAGCTTTCTCGAAGATTTTTCGCATATTCCCAGCGGCGGATCCAGGCCTTGGTCTCGGAGGGGGTCGAAAAAAGCAAAAAAAAAAAAA
>NC_046658.1:167399804-167410766 GCF_010883055.1 Belonocnema kinseyi | reverse complement strand
GCCCCGATCGCCCCCCTCTGGATCCGCCAATGCATATTCCTCACTTATTTGCCACTCTCATTAATTTCATTATCATGAGTTGATTGGCCATTCTCCTGAGGAGTTGGAAATCAATTATTATAGAGCGAAATTCTTTTAAATTTACACTTAACAAGCGCTTACGAGAATTATTTACGAGTACATTTCCTAAATTAAATATTGCTTTTTTATATTGTCGGAAATCGCTTAAAAAATTACCATAGTATTGATAGTCGATACCCACAGCCGCTCCAATCTTCACACAAAAGTGCTTATCTTATGGAAAAGCTCCGAACACAACGGAGACATAGTTTCATAATCAAATCTGTGAACTGAAAATAATTTGCATGCAGATCTTTAAACAACTAATGCAATTTCTTTAATTAAAGTAATCCTTTTTTCCTTAAAATCATCTCCGTGATTGATTGTGAGATCAAAATTGTGCGGTCTCACTACGAATTTGCCCAAACACGGAAGGAGGATTTTATGAGATTTATCCAAAAGAAATTAATTTTTATTTGAAACGATTATAGATCTTTCAAATTCTCTAGGGTACCAGCCGCTAGCAAAAAAAGGGTCACGAATGTCTCAATGTTCCCTGCTAGCGAAAAATGTATTTAAATCTGTTCTCATTTTGATGAGACTATCAAAGTTTGTACTTTATAATTCCGAAAATCTCAGTGGAGTGGGGTTTCCTAAGCATATCTAAGCTGCAGACCACATTTCGAAATAACAATTCGGTTAATTAAAATACAACGTTTGCAAAATTAGAGAAGAAATCGAATTACATTATAGATTCCATTGCTATTTTACGTGTAAAATAAAAAATGTCAAATCTATTTAAAGTGTGGTTTGCGAAAGTTCAAGATTGAAGCAGAACCAAAAGTAATTATTAAATCCCAAATCTTACTACTTTTGAGACATGCAGTCATCCCCACATATCAGAATTAATACATAGCCACGCCTAACACGTGCTATGATTTTAGTTTATGTCGTCTTTGAGACAAGAGGAAAAAAATAAGCTAACAAAAAGTTTATCCGGACTCTCCCGTTAGCATCGTCATCTCAAGTTACAAGCGAGGGAAACGCGCACACTTACGCTGGATAATCACATGAAGGATATTTTCAAACTAAAAAAAAGGCAAGCAGTTATATTTGAAGTCTCGCAAAAATAGTTGCCAGAATTTAACAAACAACCACCACTATGTGAATACCACATACTGTGCCTTACTGAACTCCACCCTGATGGTTTTACAATTAAGTCTTCTTAAAATTTTCAAGTTTTACTCGTTTTAAACAATCTACGAGAGACGGAACTATACGGCGTGGTTCTACTGAGAGGCGAAGAACTACAGCAAGTTTGCTCGCTCCGCTGGAGTCAGAGTTAGTCAACGAGAGCACGCCTTTAGCGACGATCGCGAATACACCAGTCATGGACTCTCTGAAGAGATAGTTACCAAAAATGGCAACCGGCTTTACATTATCTGTCGTAGCATTAGAATAGAAAGACTGCGTTAAATCTGCCTTTAATTCCATGGGCAAAAAAAAGACAGGACTATCATGGGCTTGCTTAAGAATCGGGACCCTTGCGCATGTAAATACACTTGAGCCCCAACAGTCGAAAACGCTCTTGACCAATCACCTTCGATTTGAAAGCGACTCTCTTCGTTCTCTTTCTAATTACTATTCGCGTTTCCCTCACGTAGTCACCAGTCCATTTCTATGTGTAGAGCTTCTAAGACCAAATTAACTATTGCTGCAGAAATGAAAGAGCATATGGGTACTCAGATTTTTTACTTATAGACCTATTTACTCAGTAGATACTCTTACGTAAATCAGTCTATAACCTCAAAACTGCAGGACCACGCCGTTTACCTTAATTAAGTTCAGACCTAAAAAAGTGGATTTGGAGGGACAAGCTTTAAAAAAAAATTGTGCAAGTTCATAATTTGCATTAGTATCAATAAAATAGCTCAAAAACATACTTCAGAAAATGTAGTAATGAGCTTTAGGTTACAATTCTCTTATAAAAAGAACCATATTTTAATCATATTCTGAATTTAAGGTAATGTATTTTTATCATTTTCATAATTTAAGCGCTTTTATAGCCAAATATCCTGCATAAACTCATATTCTATACATATATAAATACCAAAGCTCCGTTTCGATAAGTATTTTTAGATATATGTAATTACTTTGAACAAGCTTCTTAATCACTACACGTTTCTAGCCTTTGTATCGCTCCCTAGACTCTTTGAACAGGGACTGTACCATTCCGAAACGTCAACCCATATAAATTGGATTCAAACAAAGAATTTTTTGATCGCAAAGCCACAGAATTTGTTACCACAATAAACTATATGGTTTAAAATGCATGATCTTGATTAAAATATTTTTTCGATTTCAATTTTTTCTCAAGAAATAATTTAAATTTAAAATATATACTTTAAGCTGCCTCAAATAAAATAGCCCTAAGAACTTGAAAAAATTTGATGTTAAAAAACTAAAGCACGTTGTCTTATATTTTGCCTTAGAAAACAATATATTTTAGCTCCAAACCATTTGATGACATCACCAGGGCCAATCTGCCGATGATCATGTGAAATCGGATAAAAAGCCTATATTTAAGAAAAATCCACCTTTTCCTTTTTGCCCTTCCTTGTAATACTTATACGTTTATATGAGACGTATTCTACGAGTCTTATGCGAGCTATCAACTTACTTATCCCAAAGTCATAAAAGATTATATAAATTTAGTGGTCTATTATGAAAGGTAACGTTTTCTAAAGAACAAATTTGTCACCTAATATGTAGGAGATAACGACTATAGCAAACATTATATCAGCTAATAAAGCTGTACATTATTCAGCAGTGACATATTTAATCAAATTCAACATCATCGGATTTAACAGTTTTACCTCTGATTAGAGAAGATGAGTATTGTAGATAATCTGGTCTTGCTTCTGGCAGTTATATTCAATTCTATTGGTGAATATGATGATATAATATGTACATCTATAATTTTAATTAGTATTTTTAAATCTTCACTCATATTAGAATTTTTGCTATATAATCTTGAAAGAATAATTTGTCAGGTGACCAACTGTACACGTCAACATTTTGACGTGAACAGATGGTACCCTTTTTACTGCGCAAAGCATAAATAAATAATAATAATATTTCACGCAGTTCATTTAGGTAACTAATAGTTGATACTGAGAGACCTCAGATGAGTTTTACATAATATTAATCTGATAATATCAGGACATACACAGAACGAAAAAATGGGTCTGTTTATAAAAAGGGCCCTAGGTAGAAAGTTAGAAATAGGAATTTGATAGATCATTTAGCTGGTATAAGATATAGATTGGACCTAGATAATGATATTATAATTTTAGAACATGTTCTAACATTAACAAATAGGCAAAAGACAGAAGGGGTAATTATAACACGAATCTAAAACTTTTAAATGGATATCAAAAAGTCGGCTTTAGAACGTTCTGTCATCCAAAATTTCCGGACCGCAAGTGAACCAGGAACGAGTTGGGTGTTCTTGTACCGATGTGTTCTTGTACCATTATTTCCTTGGCCTTCCTCTGTGTGAGCTGCCATTTACTTTACCGGAATATAATTTGAGATAAGTAAAATTAAATTAAAAAACTATGGGCGCATATTTATATTGATACGCTTCTGATTCAAAAGTAGACAACCAGATAGAGCTAAGAGATGACTCACGAAATCATTCGATCAAACACTCGATTGCGTGCGCCATCAGCTAATGAGTGACGATAGTCCTTAACCGATGCACTTTATATATTGATTCCGGTATTGGTACGAAGGGACTTCTTACTCGAGACTCTACAAGGAAAGGGCCTCTTTTAGTATCATTAATCCACTTGTCATTGAAAACTAAGTTTTTAATTAAATAAGCTTTATTAAAAGGACGTTACCCTCAACGACTTCTCCTGTGTGATTTAAAAATTCTGTTCACTAAAATTTCCATATTCACCAGAATTCGGAGAGTTAGGCGTAAGTTTGTCGGAATTTGTCTTTTTGTTTTAATAAATTAGTTTTTGCATGATTGTAACAACTTTGCTCTTCGTGTTTATGTGGAAATCTCGTTGTGTATATTTGCATTTAGTGTGAG
Organism: Belonocnema kinseyi; assembly: GCF_010883055.1. Classification (NCBI taxonomy): domain Eukaryota; kingdom Metazoa; phylum Arthropoda; class Insecta; order Hymenoptera; family Cynipidae; genus Belonocnema; species Belonocnema kinseyi. Next base: position 167,406,601 of record NC_046658.1, on the reverse strand, counting down.
AATTTAAAGAAATCAAATTATAGTCTATGCAACAATTTATTGTAACGATTTTTTACTTTACCCCACGATAAAGACTTCGTTCGGTATGGTTGCACTAGCTACTGACACTTTTAAGGTACTTTATTTTAATTAAAAAATATTTATAATAGAACCAGAAATGACTTGTAAAGAATTTAAAAAATATCTTACGACAAAGATCCGGTGTGCGAAAGACAGTTTTGTTTCTTGTTTCATAATGGAGCAGAATGCCATTTGTTTCCTTTTATATAAGAGGACTTTTCTAAAAATGAATTTGACTCCTCTCTAGAATATTCAACGATCTCACCCTTTATTGGAAGCAATAGTCTTACTCATTTGTTGTTTATTTCATAACCAAGTTTAGTTATAAAGTGGTTAGGGCTAGTTTTAATGTCATATATACTATTAGAGAAGCCAAACTTTTCTAGTTTATCTGCTACTTTATTACCGAAAATTCAAAGGGAGATTAGTAGTAGGTGATCTTCTATTTTGAAACCCTTATTCACAAACTGTTGAATTTGGAATTAAAATCCACGATATAGGGTCATACGATTTAGATTGAAGAGCGTGACAGCTTAAAAACACTATTTAAAGAAGCTCCTTATGAGAAAATGATGAAGCATACGTAGAGTTCTTGGATGAGCACTCCACCAAGTACTTCAAGAAATTTAATTATATTGAGGACCCTAATTATTCTGTCAATGAAGTGCTTGAAATGTCTAAATGAAGATTATTCGGATTCAAAGATAAGCCCTCAGAAGGTAACCTTGAAAAAGAGAGAGATTCTCTGATTCTCTAGTAGAATATGAGTGTTCTCAGGGATGCGATTTTTATTTGAGTTAAATATGACTAATTTTGTTTTTTGAACAGAGGGATTAAATCTTCTCAATTTGAAAAATGTTTTAAGTGAGTTGAGGCTTTTGTGAAAGATGCATTTAATCCTATATTTTGTTTTGCAGAATTAGTTATACAGTTCGATTGTTTGCCTAATGGAGACCCTATTCCTACTGATTCTTGCCGCAGACCCTCTTCTTCTTCTTCTGACAGACATTCTCCAGAAAGGAATGAACTTCCTAGAAGATCCTCTGCCGGGTTTTCTCCTATCGAGCCTTTTCGTCGCGAGAGGTCCAGGTCTCCTTGTAGAAGAGATCTTCCTCCTCTCATACTTGGATTTAAACTTGAAGAACTTTCAGTTATTCGACTTATTCCCATCAACAATACAAACAAGACATTTAAACTTCAACCATACGTTTTTCCTTCCAATACACCTATCAAATTGAGAACAAAATATATGGCCCTTACGCCCATGCCACACGAAGAGCAAATTATATTAATAGCATCCAATGGTGATATATTTGCACTGTTGGAAAAGAAAGAACGCAAAGTTATGGTTCTTCGTGCATTATACCTGTGTATACCTCATAACGTTGCGGGAAAGCGGGTTAAAATGAACATACACAGTGGCTTAGTTAAGGAATTGACTTCAGCAGAAATTGCGGATTGTCCAGTTGGGACCCGTAACCCAATCAGAAAGCGTTATAGAGTAGAGCGTGCGTAAATCATAATTAATAATACTTTATATTCGATTTATTTTATGATAAAGTTATGAATATTTTGTTGTTTCAAATTAAAAAAACCATTGCTGTCAAACCTCGGATAATCACGATAAATAAATTTATTAAACTATCCTAATAGTGCAGAAATTTCGACTTTCGGTGTCATGATCCCTTCATATCGAATCGGTTTTTATAGTTAGTTTCTTTATTTTTCATAGGCATTTATGCTTTCTCTACGCCTATTCTCTTATACTCTACGAACAATTATTTAATCTTTAGTGTGTAGAAGCGACTTACTAATAAAACTTTCCATATATTTACGAATTTAAAGCCACAAAACAAGAAAAAGTATTTAGCGGTAATTTTCTCGTAATTGTTACTTCTGTGTATTTTTTTACAGATCGTTTACAATGATCAAATAAAAACTTTCATGTATTATATAATTAATTAGTAACTGTTTAAATAATACTTTTTAGAATTCTATCGTAAATTATCGGTACCTTCACAACGATATAAGCTAATAAGGTAATATGAAAAGTCATAATGGTAACTTTTAATTTGTTGTTTAATTACATTTACGGAGGATGCTCATATCCTTATAGATCGTGGACTTCTGGCATCTCAGGATTAAATTTGTATTGATGAGAAGTACTCACCAAGAATAAAAAAGTTTATCGGACCAAAGGTCCCCGGACTGTCCTTTAGACGAAACAGGCTGATGAAGTTTCGCAACCGTATAGACTCTAAACCGAAACTTCAAACGAGAATATAGATTTTTTCCTGTAATTTAGGCTCAAAACTGTTTTTTATAATTTCAAATTTTCACGTATTATCGTCTTCGTCCGATTCTTGAAATACCGTAAAAATATTATTCAAGAATTTTGCAGGCTCTTTGATTTCGGACTGAAATCTACCCCATCCTAAGAACCAAAGGACTATCATTATATGTACACAGCACTTGTCAGTCCTTTAACCATTTTTACACTGGCAATAGTGCCCTTATATTCAGTGGTGGACTGGTACGGGGGCGCCCCTTAAGCCATGCCAAGACGCCTCAAAAATATTATATTGTTTAAACAAATAAATATATGTTAAATTGCAATGGAATGAGTGAAAAGAATATCCAATAATATCCACGATTTACACTTGTAATGCTATCAGTAATACCAGTAATGTTAAAAGTGTCTTCTAATTTCTGTTCACCCATATTATTCTTATGTAATTCCCTAATGCATGTTTTGGATTCTATTATAGAAAATATTTTTTAAATGAATAGTAAATTATTGATATTGAAACAGTAAAAGGGAAAGGAATATTCTTGTCATCAGCTTCATTACGGAAATTTAAATTCATTTGTTTCGGATTCAATAGAATGTCGACTAATTATAGGCTGTACTTCATTAATTTAGTAATTGTTCAGTTTAAATTTAATTTCAATATTAAAATGACTACTTACTATTCGAAATTTTCTCTAAAACAAATTACTAGCTTACAATTCAAGAGTTGGGATCAAAGGATATATTTCATTATTTTGGAAATTGTAAAATATTAATATATTTTTCTATAATTTACTATAAGAGTAGTTATTTTATTATAATTTCAGAATTTTTTGTAATTTTTAATGTTAACTTGTAATGTTGTTGAAAACTTGCAGTCAATATGGTGTGACAACATTTTTCATTCTTGAAAAATAATAAGAAACATGAAAAGAAATTAACTCTTAGACGAAAAACAATCTACCCGCTGCGCGGGCACATTCTTATCGCTTCTAAGTTGCAGCGCGTCTAGGGTGCGCCACTTTTGATTCTTGCGCTTTGCGCTTGATAATGTATTTACTCACGCTGCGTATCTTGTGCTTCGCCCTCGATTTTTTCCAAAATGCGAACTTTCCTACATTACGTTGAACACTATTATATCAAATGCATATTAAATTTATCTTTGTATCTCGGCCCGGGATTGCTTATTTAGTTATTGCAAAATAAAGTATAAATTTTATTTATAATAAATAATTTAATTTTTTTGTTTCTTATTTTGCTCTAAATTTTATTCTCAGCTACCTTGAAAAATGTATCATTTCAATCAATTTATATTATTGAAGTTCATTATGTGCATGGGTATTGAAACAGACATATTTTCACTTTCTAGTTTTTAGAAATTAAAGAGTTTGCGTTCTATAAATAAAGTATTTTGTTATTAAAAAAATTTAATTTTTTAGTTTCAATGTTTTTTTAAAGATTAAAACAAAGCTTAAAATAAAAACAACGCGTTCCACAAAAAAATGATTGATAACGAATTTGGAGCTCTTATGTGGGTGAATAAATTTCGTCCATTTATTATTTGCGTACTTTTTGTCTTTTGCCCAAAAAATTCAATTTTTTTTTACTTTTTATGTTGTTTTTTATGAATAAAACATAAAGTACGAATACTATTAAAACGTTATTAACCAATTTGTACTTTTTTAATGCACCATTTTTTTAATTAATTTTTTTTGTAACTTGCATAGTTAAACCATGAAACAGAATGTTTTATTTTTAATTATTTTTTTGTTTGGTCAAAATTTGAATTGTCGATTTTTTTTTTAAATTAAAAAAGTTGTTATGAAAGTCTTAGATGAGGGCGGGGGGGGGGGGGGGGGGGGGGGGTATTACATACAACCAATACGTTTACGATATACTCCTTTAGAAACTGCCACTGCTTATATTGCCTGTGGGCCACCTTTGTCTTGAGCAATAAGATTGTAAATAAAATATTTTGCGTTATTATAATAGAGAGATTGTATAGGCACATGAATTAACATCGGAGCACTATTATAAATACCATTAGAGTTTAGAGAAAGGAGTCGAACATGTCTGTAGACTAGTGCTTCATAACCTCTATCAGGACTCACTTGTTCAGATTAATATAATCTTGCTCGCTTAAATTGGCAAAATCCAAGAGCCAAAAATTGTAAGCTGTCCAGCGACAGCTTTCGGAATTCTTCCAAAGAATTCCTATCCATAGCCTGAAAATTTTTAAACTGCCTATTTAGTCGTTGTCTTTCCACTGATGTTGCTAGTCGATTGGGCTCTGAGACAGCAAGCATAAATTAAGCGACTTTCTAACCCTGAACGATATCTGACTCAATGATCTAACGGACAGGTTTGGCTCCTAATCATGGAAAGGAAGACAACCCTCAACTAGATGAGGCATTCTAACTTCGTATCTATATTTTAATGAAGTGGCAACACAGTCTCTGAATCCTCGATCTACGAGGAAAATATCGCTTTCCATAGATGATGAAGGGAGGCCAGATTTATTTGCAGATCTCAAGCTTTATTGTTGTATCAGTTGTATCGGCTGGAAAGGGCAAAAATTCATCTAAAATATATCCATCGACTGCCACATCAACGAAAGACTTGCTCAGAGGGCGATGCTTCTGCATGTAAAAGGATCTTATATAAAATCTATAATTATAAATGTTTTCAATGTAAACACAAGTTTCATCCCAAATGGAAATACTCAAGAGGAACCTAGGTATAGAGAGGAACAAAATCTGTCAGCAGAAAGTTAATCGCGCTATTCATTAATCGCTCCGTTGATGTAAGCAAACGTTAGTACTGTACGTGTATTTTTTTCCTCCGCTTTGGCGAGGGAGGTGGTAAAGATCGAAATTTTTTAAATTGGTCGTTGTTAAGACCAGTACATTGATCTATCTACGAGTCATATATATCAGGGATAAACTCAAAATTGAAAAAAACGGCTTTTATCAGTTAATTTACGGAGTGGCTGAATCATGTCCTCGATATGACTTTGATTTTTAATGCAATTCGTTGCTGTTTGTGGTATTATATGAATGTTTTTCGATATATAAATAGCCCTAAGAGCTTGAGCAACATTTCTTGGAACCAAAAGAACGGTTCCTTATATTTTGCCTTCAAAGAAAGCATAATCCAGCTCCAAACAATTAATTGGCCTCATTAGGCCCAGTCTGCCCGACGATCATATGAAATCGGTTCAAAAGCCTATATTAAACAAAAAAACACCTCTTCCTTTTTGCACTTTTTCGTAATACTTATACGTTTATAAAAAAGGTATCATACGACATTATTGCGAGCAAACAACTTTTTCTATTTCTAGAGTTCGGCTAGAAAAATAAAGTCGAATCTTCAGTCGAATTTATTAGAAAATCCTACCTTTTTATTTTATCCACCATCTGCTTTTGTACTTGTATGAGGAAAACAGACTGTAAGATTTATGTAGGTCGAACCATTTTTTTGGGTACGAAAATCATCATTCGAAAAATTCATTTCTTGAATTTTTCCCTTTAAACAATACTAGATATTATAAATAGCAAGAGGTACTTTTTATAAATAATTTTTAAATGCGAATGTTTGTAAATGATTCTTTCGTATTTGTCGTTATTCTGTAGAAAAATGTTTAAGTTTAATCTTCCAAAAATGTCCCATGGACAGAATAGTAATTTGTGATCAAAATCTGAAAAAAGGTTCATATCTAAATTAGGTCAACGGTTTAGAAATTTACATAATAGATTTATTTATTTATTTTAAACCAGGTACACAGTTAAGAATTCATAACTTAGCATAATATGGTCTTAATCGATTTGAGATAGCACGTGTCGCCTAAAATTTGGCTACAAAATTTACATATTTTGTAGCCAAGGGATTCTTTCACTTTCAGGGTTTCTATTGCCATGATTAAAACTAGATCTAGTTTATAGAAATGAAGGGAAGGCTTTTGAGCTCTTTCAGAGCTTCATGCAGACATTTCATGCATTTTGAATAGAATAATTTTTACCTTTATGTTGACGGTAGAATTTTTCGGAAAACTCGTGAGTAATCTCTAAAGCATTAGATCAAAAACATGCAAAAATAAAATAAATTTTTCCAATTGTTTCAACAAGTTTTCTATAATTTACATTAATTTTACAAATTTTTAAGTGGGCCATCATAGTAGAGACTATATGCATAGATTTTCCACATGTGTAAAACGCACCGCTCCCCAAAGTCTTAAAAGATTAGAGAAATTTAATGGTCTCTTATATAAGGTAAATATCTCTAAAGGACAAGCTTGTCGCATCTTATCAAGGAGATAACTTCTACTGTCTACATTACTTCTACTTCTACATTAAGAAGAGCTCCCTCTTTCATGCTTTTTGATTTAACATTCAGTTTGCTTTCAATTCTCATCTTGTTACCACGTTACAAAAAATGAGTTCCGTATATG
>NC_046658.1:167392206-167399704 GCF_010883055.1 Belonocnema kinseyi | reverse complement strand
AGGGAGCTCTTCTTAATATTTTGACACCAAAATCATGTCGATACACCTTACCGACTGCGAGTAAAGCCACCCACGCTTTAACTTGACAGACTGTACATCGAATATGATATCAGCTAATGAAATTCTAAAATATTCATTAATGACATTCTTAATCAAATCCACCATTATTAGATAAAACAGTTTTCCCTCTGGTTAGATGAAATGAGGATTGTATATACTGTGGTTTTATCTTTGGCAGTTATACTCAATTCTTTTGGTGAATATAATGATATGTATATCTATCATTAAAAATTTTGTTTTAACTTTACTGAAATTAGAATTTTTGCTATATAATCTGGGAAAACTTTTTTCGCAGGTGTCTAGCTGTACACGTTAACTTTTTGACAAGCACATATGGAACTCTTCTCACGGCGCATATCATGACTAAATACAAAATAGATTTTACACAGTGCATTTGGGTAATTATTCGTCAATGTTGAGAGATTTCAGATGATGTTGAAATAAAAATATTATATTGAACTAATAATATCAAAACATACTGGAAACATAAAAATAGGTATGTTTAGAAAAAGTGCACTAGGTTGAAAGTTAGATGCAGAAACTTGATGGATCGATGTGTTCGTATAGGGGATTAATTAAGTTCTATATAAGTATATTAAAATTCGATAACCTTCTATAAGATTGATAAAAAGGTAGAATATAGAGAGATCAACTGCAATGATATTTAATGACAAGAGAAAAGAGATTTTGTATTCATTTCAGTGGAATTTTTAATAATAATAGTCCAAGCGGTACTAACAATAAAGATATTTACAATTTTGAGCTTTTATAAATGGGCCGGCTACCATATGTATGGCGACGAAGCATTAGAGCGAATTTATTTATTTTTTTGAGAACAACGAATCTGAAACTTTCATGTCGATATGTCTAAAAGATTTTGTAATCGATAATTTTATAATAAAATGATGTCTAAGACCCCCCCCCCCCCTCACTTAGCACTCCCCTTCTCTGGAGTAGAATTACTTAGGCTGACAATTTGACCGCTACCTTCGTGGTGTGAATATGAATAAACACTAATTATATTTCCGGTTACAAATACAATGCGCAAAGTAAGAATTCTTGATCGGATAGAGAACGTTCCGCGCCTGAAAAGAAACTTCAACCAAAACCGAAGAATTGAAATATACCTAGACAAGCAATGCAAACCTAAATTACTTCAACATTCCTTTAAGAGTTTATTGAGTAGTTAGGACTGTCAGGATGATAGTTCTAAAGTTTATGATTTAATTCAAAGTTATGTTTACTCGTACAACGTTGAATTGTTTGTAAGTATATTGAAAATTATCAATGCGTTTAAATCCAGCACTTGACTCTGAACTTCCCTGAAGCATTATATACTCAAATTTGTATTGCAAAAAAAAAGAAATTAATTTGATGTTTTAAAGCTCTTTCGTATTTTACAGTCCGATTTTTACAACACTTTTCTGTTCATTTTTTTTATGAATTAAACTTTCAAAAAATAAAAACGTGTCCGTAAAGAATTAAAACTGAGTAGTTGCAGAAAAATTCTATTTGAAAACTCTATACTAAATTATATTTACATGTAAAATTAAAAACTTATTTCAAAAGTAGTAGGTTTTTGATTATTTGTGCTTAAATTCGACATTAATTTCCCTTAACTATAGATTTAACCCAGACGTAATTAAAAATCAATTTGACTAAAATCAAAAAAACTTATTTTTATTTATTGAATATGCGGAGGTCTCTTCGGGATTTGCCGTGATAAACGATGCAAAATATGTCTCTGATTTTTAGATTGGTAACTTCAACAGCTTCTACCAAATAACAGAATTTTTAACGAAAAGAGATAAATAAGGAAACAAAAATATACTTACTTTTGTCTGAAAATGTAATTCCCTTGATGAAAATGATAGTATTTTGTTAGTCCTATCTTTTTGGACAAAAAGTCAGCTTGCTTGTTCAAAAATTCCACTGTTTTGTTTAAAATTCGTCTTTTTGGAAATTCCGTCCTTTTGTATTAATAAATAATTTGTCATGACAACAGTCACCTCTAGATGCTATCTTAGAGCTATCATCTGCCCCTCCATAGTTTTCAACTTGCTCGCTTCCTGATCGTGGAGAAAGTTTCTTACAATGCGACAGGTGTTTAATAAAATTGTCCTCTGCGCTTTTGCCAGTACACTACCGACCTCTAAATGTTCGAAATGTTTAATGCATCTTGCGTGCACATTCCCTGTAGCCGAAATCACAGTAGGAGGAACAGATGCATATTTCACGTTTCTCCATATTGTCTTTACTTCATGCCTTAACTCACTATACTTATGGGTCTAAGTTTCTCAGGTTACCTGCAAATTTCTGTTAAGTGGACAAGTAATGTCGATGATCTATACTTATTCACATTTTTTTCTCGCAGCACGATGTGACGTTAATTCGTTCGGATATAATAATCCATCTAGATAGTAGTATCCTAATATAAGATGTAATCTTCGTTTACTAAACCGGGCATTGGAATGGATGTATCTATAGAAAGGTATCCACTGCCCTAAACTGCAATAACGAATCCTTTCGTTTCTTGATATAGAATACCCTTTCTCAGCCAACTATTGGATGTCTCACTATTAATTTTATGTTGATCTAACGGTTTGGACTGCTCAATATGGATGGCTTTTAGTCTCCATTGACATTCTAATTCCTCTATGGTTTCTGCCCTGATATTCCAGACCTCCTATGAAGACAAATTGAAGGGCATTTCTTCACGGACGGTTTTTTTTCACCTTTTAAGGCCGGTATTAGATTATTTCATAGGCCCGAAGGAATACGTGAGGAAATTTATGGCTCAGGTGAGAATTGCCCTGATTTTGTTTGCCGAGTTAAGAGAACTCTTCAAAGTCAATCTGAATCGTTTAGTGCAGGCAGTCGTTAAGCTTTCCTTAACTATGGTGTGCTGAATACTCTTAGATTTAAGAATACCCAGGTATTTATTTAACTCGCTCTCACCTATTCCCTCGATGTCATTTTTGAACCCGTCCTCTAGTCCTGCGGTCCCTAATTCCCCTATAATTAAATGAACTGTTCCGCATTTATCTAGTCCAAACACCTTACGGATGTCATTGGAAAACTGCTTTGTGACATGGATCTATTGATGCAGTTTCTGTTTTGAACTAGCGTATAGCTTCAAGTCATCCATGTACAGAAGAGGTTTAGAGCTAATTCGTGCACTGAATGTGTTTTCTGGAAAAATACCCGTGCTAATGCGTATTGATCCAGTTATCCTTGGTTGTCTATTATCGAAACACTTGATTCTTGTACTTCAAAACATCATCTCACGACTAAGAAAGTCAATAATACGTTGACATATCTTGTACATTTTTAGGATTTTAAGCAAATAGTCATGCGGCATGGAAGGAAGAGCTTGTTTGTTGTCAATGTATGCAATTTGCAAGTTCTTTTAATGCTTATGAGCTCAGTCATGGCAAAAGTATATTTGGTGATTAGATTCATACTGCCTCGCTAATTTTTACAACATCCTTTTTGTTCTTCTGTAGGGATGTCATTCTTGTCGCAATTAAAACACACATTATCTGTAATAATAGCTGTAAGATATTTATAGATCGTTAAAAAAGCCTGGAATCAGATCTAAAGGTTCCTTGGTCTTCTAAAAATACTTTGACAAAGCAGAATATATATTGCTTGGGTACTTGTACCAGAAGTTGCCCTTTTCAAGACCACTGAAACACTAAAGCTGTGATGTTTGTCACCTGCATTTCAGGGCTATTGCTTGCTCTTGCTTTCTCCAGCTTGAACCACGCAGTGTCCAAATTACATATGTTCATTTTTCCCTCAACATTTAATCAGTAGTTAGTCATATCTTCCAACTAAGGGACTCAAGTGTCTGGCTGGTTATTTTGCTTTACACTCAGTTCACGATAGAACCTTCTTTTATCTGCCTGAAAGTTTCGATTTCGTCGTCATCTTCCATAGTGAAACTCGATCCCTTGCTGGGACAAAAACTGCATTTGTAGGCCTAGTTCTGCAGTCCGACGTTCCAACGGTGGACACAGCTACACAGTATACAAGAGTTTTCACCTCTAACGCAGTTTGTGCTACGATCAAATACGTAGGTAAAAGCATGCTGTCGAGGTGTTGTATTAGTGCACGCAGATCATTTATGATGGTCATTTTGGACAGAGAATGCCTTAGTGTTGGTATTACATATCTAAAATATGGTTTTTCTGGGATTTTCCTATCGACATAATCGTAATTAATATTATACCTAGAACCTGTGCCTTCACCTTCAATCAAGTATTCCTTCTCCATATCTTCCAAGGGAAATTCATTAACAGCAAGTTGCTGTTCCACTTCCATTTTGATAGCAGCTATTTCAACTGCCACAAGCAATCTGTTTACAGCTATAGAGCGTTTTTGATCTGCCAAATTCTGCTCATCTATTTTTGCGGTTAGCTCTGGGTAGTTAAGCAAGAAAAGTTCATAATGTTCTCCCTTCGCACTTTGCTCACATTTTTTTGCGAAAAAATAAAGGTGAATAACATCTCTGTTCAGATGATATGTCCATTTCATCGCTTTTTTTGCTGAACCTCTGCTTCTGCCTCTGGTTGGAAAAGAACTTCAATTAACCCTGCTTGACCGTATGATATGGCTTCCTCTAACTGATGGTCATTGCCATTGTTTTTCTACGCCAAATCAACCTGTTATTTAATATCCATTGCTCGCTCTTCTGTGACGGGTAGATTAGTCCCCATATCTTTCACCTTAGCTGTAAGACCTCTTAGTGCGACTTTCTGCACATTAGGATACTTTGCAGAAAATTTCGTTCTTAAATTGTATCATTTTTCTATTTTTGTTTCAAATTTCGCACTTTCGTAATAGAGACGCACGAATAATTCTTTTATTGTGGTATCCAACTTGATGCTCTCCCACGGTATTTCTTTCAAAGTGTTCGGCTGCAAATAGCTAACGCCAGCTAAAACATCTTTTTCGCCCCATGTATGGAGTTTTAATGCCCCGGTAACAGAGGGGGGGGGGGGTGAAGTAAATTCTTGAAATTTTACAGAAAAAATGTTTATTCGAAGGAAAAAGCATTCTTTATTCATATTATTGCGAAAACTGTACTTCGCTTTGTGTTTCAAAAAATAAAATTATTAATTGAGTTCACGTGATACTTAGAAAATTGTCGATTTTACCAGTTTTAGGTTCCCGCGGCTTTTTTTTCTAGAATTATAAATATTTAGTCTTAAAAATTTGGAAAATGATAGCGAACATGCTAATGGACGTCCCCACACACTTTTTTTGTAGGTTAATTAAAAAAAGTTTTAATTTAGAAAAATGTGATTAATTTGCATAGCGCTTAGGAAATAGTATCGATTTTTTCAGTGTTAGATTCCTCCGGCCTTTTGCCTAAGATAAGAAATATTTTGCCCTCAAAATGTGGGAAATGATAGCGAACATGCTAACAGACGTCCCCACACACTTTTTTTGTGTTTTTTTATCAAAAATTTTTTGATTTTGCTAACAACGTGCATGTATATTTCAAGGTTATGTTTTACGATTCACCCGAGCGTTACTTCCAAACTACACAATATTTTTGGCCGAAAACTTTGGACTTACAAATAAACATAGTAACTAGTCTTCCGGAACTAACCTTGTTTGCAGGCAATCAAAAAAGTTTATTTCATAAATAATTTCCAGATTATCGGAAAAGCAGAGATGAAAAACGACGTAACCTCAAAATAATGCATATGCATACAAATTTTATTTAGCAAAATAATTTTTTTGGCTTATTATCCCTCAAAAAAGAGTCCGGAGACGTCCGGTATGATATTTTATAGCATCTCCGAATTCAATTTTTTAAATTTTAATTTTTGTCGAAAAAAACGGGGGAAACTGTGAGTATCACATGCCCTTAATGTTCATTCTACAACGACTCTGATATATGGAGTTCCATAGATAGAATCTTCCGATGTGTGAACTACTCCATACACACTATACATTTTTCACCGCCCCTGTAAATCTCTCCAGTGATCAATGCGCCTAGTTCCCGTCTGTATCATATTATTTTACCTTGATTTCTGAGTCATTCCTTTTAGTATCGCCTTTTAAAACCTTTCAATAAAATGAACTTGATTTCCCATACACATAAATATAACTTAAAAACAATCAGACATATAAAATTATGATCATTTCTTGTCACACGAAACCAAACTGGGACAGTCTTCTTGGAAGTTCATGGAAAAAATAATTTTCATGGGAGAATATTTAATGAGTGTCTGATGACATTTTGGTTGGTTTTAACTGGAATATTGGAATTATTTTGGAATTGAAATGTTTGGAAGACCACTGGTTTTAGAATCTTTTCAAATTAATGAGATTATTTGAATATTTGTTTAAATCATTTTAGATACCCCAAAATCTTGAAAAATTATTTAAATTTTCGAAATACCTTTATATATTACAAAATTTTTGAAATGCTGTGAAACTCATCACACAAAATAACATAAATCCCCTTGAAATTCTATAAAATCTGATATTTCCTGAGATTTAGAATTGTAAATTTCTTTCATTCTTTTATAATGCCTCAAAATGTTAAATATTATTTCAAATCCTTCTAAATCATGAGAGTAAATTGAAAACTTCTAAAAATTCTTTTAAATCCATTCTGGAATTGTAAAAGCCTTGGAAATAAACCCATAAGAAACTAAAGGGAGAAAATAGCTAAGTTTTTCATCGTAATTTAACTTATACTTTTCTCCCTAATCCTGACTTGTAAATTTTTAATACTTGACAAATACGCTGGCAATTACAGCCACATTCACAACTCATGGTATATCAACATATGATTTTATACTTGAAGAAAAAAGAAATCCTTTATTTATTTTTGCAGAATTAAGTTCGCAGTTCGATTGTTTGCCTAATGGCAAACATATTCCTCGTGTTCTTCGTTGCAGATCTTTTTCTTCACCTGACGCATATTATCCCAAAATCAATACACCTTGTGCAGAATCTTATTTTCGAGAAATGACTCTACCTCTTGCCAGTCCTCATTCTTCAGCCGGTTCTCCTCCTTCTGCCGAATCTTCTCTTCATTTCAGGTTCATGCCTCCTCATAGAAGAAATTCATCTCATCTCTTGCTTATATATAAAATTGAGGATCTTCCATTTATTCGACTTCTTCCCCATAAAAATCCTTGTCGGATATTTGAATTTCGAAGATACATTTTTCCTCCCGAGAAATCAATTAAATTGAGAACAAGAAGTGATGTCTTCACGTCCATGCCAACCAAAGAACAAATTCTCTATCAATAGAAGAAATCGCGGAATGTCCAGTAGGCGCCCGGAAACCAATCACTAATAGGTTTACTCACGGTGATCCTGAAGCAAGTTTAAGTTGAACAAAAATGTCATCCAAAACGGAGAACGCCACTGTTTTCTACAGTTTTCAAGCTTTCTAAAACGCTTTTGC
>NC_046658.1:167383289-167392106 GCF_010883055.1 Belonocnema kinseyi | reverse complement strand
CAATGTTAGAATGAATCTCTTAGACCTTAACTCTCATGTATTCGGATAAATCGTGTGTGTCTTTAAAATAAATTAATATTTAAACTCACTTCCTCGATTCATGAATCCCATATTGCAAGCATAGCAAAGACAATACAGTTTTAAATAATAAAAAGCACACGAAAAGTTCGGAGACATCACACAAGGGATACTATTCCATATTTATTTATGTTATAAATTTTAAATCATATATTTTTCCTTATGTCCTAAAGAATACATAAATACAAATAAAATTAAGCCAAAAAACATTTTTTCGGTCTGAGAATTTTGTTTATTAAAAGCTTTTTTCTCAATCTTTGAGGTTACAGTACAATGCGTACCTTCTTTAAAATGTTTTAACATAAATAATAATATTTTTACAATTTGTAATATTGAAAAGAACAATTATCATGAATAATTTCGTAGATTTATATAAATTTTTTACCTGAGTTTTATAAGTTTGACTTAATCAAACATACGATTAATGTAGAAGAGTAAAAAAGAAAAGACATCGAAATAAAGAAAGGTGTCATCTCGAAATTTTTCTTGTACAAATTTTTTTCTGAAGTCAGTTTTAAAACGATGAAATGGTTATTCTGAAGACTCAAAAAACCAAAGAGACTTTAATAAACTAAGGACTACATTTTTAAAATAAGAAAGGAACTTTATCGTAGGTTAGGATGAATGCACAAAAATTGGGAGTTTAGAAATACATGAAGATAGTGTACGTAATGAACGTTGATAAACAATTAACAAGTTTTCATAGACACTACTGATAAGGAAGCGCGAAAATAAGTTTAAATTAAAAATGAGCAATTGTGTAACTAAAAGTCGACATTATTTTATAAGACTTTGAGCAATTTATTAATATTTAGAATTTCAGTGCTCAAGTTAACTAAAAAATTGTTGTTACGTGTATTTTTCTGTAGCTAATATTTTAATATTTTTGAAATCAAAATCAATGTCATTATTAAAATTCCAAGAATTTTGTGGGAAAACTGTGTAAAAATTCCCAGCTGCACAATCTATTTTGTGTTTAGCAATTCTAGTTTTTAGTCTCCGACCAGTGTTATCTTTATAAGATTTATTACAACATTTACATTCAATAAGATAAATAACACCACATAAATTTTCAATGGAATCACTCTCTTTTTTTTTACAAATAATTATCTAAAGTAATTAGGTTTTTAAAATAAACGTCGATGTTATATTGTTTACGTGAATTCCTTAACCATTCAGATGGCCCCCTGACGTAAGGTAAGGGACCATTCAAATTAAATCTCTTGTAAGTATCACACTTTTTTTTAAATTAGTTTTATTACTGTTATCCCAAGACGAAGTATAGGTTGTAATTTGACACTCCAAGTGGACGCTTTGCCCCTAATTTGAGGCTGCTTATTCTACAAGATCTTATGTAGCCACTCCTAAAGATATTTTCATTCTATTTGCCTTCTATATCAGATTCAGCCCGTAAATTGAAGATCTTGCCTCTATGTTCGTCAGTTTTACTAATGCCTCCTTTAAAGCACCATATTATCTGTAGAATTTTTACGTTCATTTTTGGGGTACCAACTGTCGCGTGTATTCTAAGGGCCCTCTAGGGAACGACGCGACAATCTAGGAACCGATGACGGATTGGTTGAAGCACGATTTGGGTCACATCCAGTCGGGCGCTGGTAGTGGGGTGGTAGTAACGTGATACAGCTGTTGTGTCATTCACATTCAACGTTCACTCGACGTAATCCTCGGATAGCTTTTCTTTGAATCCTTCGAATTTTACGATATTCAAACAGAGCGCGCGTTAAAGTGGTATGACGAATTCCGACCCAAAGGCTAGTGGTGGGGGAACATTGTCGCGTCCTTCCCTAGAGGGTCCTTGTGTTCTATTTGTTCACATTCCAGTGATTCTGTAAACATTGAACTGCATTGAACCACCGGAACACCGGAACATGAACCAATGAAATACGCGCGACAGTTAGTAGCAATGGGTAACAAAGCACATGTAAGTGTTGATACGAACGTACGTCGACGTAGGTAGAATTCTTAGGTTACATTGTAAAGCCAGTCTTAAAGGCTCTTAAATTTTAACGCACAAAGTATGTGGCGTCGCAGCTTGGACGCATGCGCCCTTGTAACAGATACTTATTTGTTTTCTCTAACCTCCATCACCACAGTTGGTGAAACCAACAGTTTTGCTGGTGTTACGACATAAATATTCAAGAGATAATATATAAATGGCTTCAAGAGGAAATAAGTTTGCTTTGATCTAGTGGCTGCAAACAAAAGGAAAAATGAAAACTAACATGAGAATTTGAAAAACAGTTCTAAAGAAGCCAGATGCAAAAAACTCAAAAGAAGGTATCAGACACGTGAGAAGAAACATCAGAAGAAAAAGGTAAGAAAGACAAAAATTTTTTGTGATAAATGTTTTCTATATTGAACGATTTTGGAAACTTTAATAAAAAAAGATATTAAATTATATCATTTCTATATCGAAAGCCCTGCAAAATAAATAATTATATTTTGTATTAATGAGTGACGAAACTGAATGATTTCAGATTAAACTTCTTTCGAAACTATTATTCACTCTTGAAACTTCCCCATAAAATATTTTTGAATTTTAAATGATTTATTAGTTTAAATACTTAACTAAAAATGGGGAAATTTTAAGATATTACTTCAAACATTGAAATAAATAATTAACAACTAAATTGCTGTAATGTAATTACATTTTTTGAAATTGTACAATTTCAAGCTTTGCAGTTAGAAATTGCCTTATATTTTCACACAAAATTATGAAATTCAAAAATGAATATAAAGGCTTTTAATATGAAATTTGTGAATATTTAATAACGAAATGGTTTTATCATTTTGAATAATTACACAGGCCGACAAGATTTTGACCTAACCTAGAAGTACAAAAACAGCTATTTTTGCCTATATTTGAGTTTGCGTAGCATCGAATTTTTTCCTTCACTCAAAAAACCATAAACGCCATTTTAAAGTGTAAGACTCGCCCTTTCGAGTACCGTTGAGTTTAAATAGAAATGTCATTATTTAAAACCAAACTATCGATAGGAATTTTATTAACATTTAAAGGCACTATAAATTTGTTGACTAAAGCTTAAATTTCCGCGACGTCCACAATTTCAATTGTTGATGAATTCTTAAAATATTTGTTTAAAAGAAAATCAACAATTTTTCTAATAACACCTATATACCTGCTTTTTTAGGTTTTACGCAATTGAAAAATCGACTTAATGTTTGCATATTTTTTACAGTGTTTTCAATCTTTAAACATGAAAAGTTTATTTAAAAATTAAATTTTATTTTTTGAAATTTTAAAATCAAATTATAATTTAAATTAGTTAAATCTAATTTACTTAAATTTTGTTCAATGTGTGTTGGACATAACGCATTATTTCTACACCTGATTGAGAAAGTACCTTAAGAATAACTAATTTTTTATTGGTATGAATCCGATGCCCAATTCGTTGTCTTGTGTCAAATATGTGGACTGTAAGACATAAAGAAAAGTGTATGATTTAACATTCATAAATATTGTTGCGGTCAAATAAAGTGTTCATTTGGTTTCAAATTATAATACAATTTAATAAATTCATGACTAGAAAAATATAAATGAAAAACCAATACATTTTTTCGTTAATATTATTGAAAATTAGTGTTTCCAATAATTTTCTTTTAAAAAACAGTTTAATTGCATACTTCAGTCATTATCTCTATTTTACATTTTAACATATTTTTATAGTGCAACAGTTCTTTATTAATTATTCTATAAGTAAAAAAAGACTATGATCTTCGAAAAGAATTATAACGAATTAAACAATTTTTCTAATTTTTTAATAACATTCTGAATTAATTATTTTATTCATATAAATTGAAAATTCATGTTACCGATAAGTTTCCTTCCAAAATGTTTAATTGCATATTTTCGAAAAAATTTTACTCTATATATCTCGCTGAGTTTAATTGCATATTTAACTTATTATCTCGTTTTAATTTGCCTTAGTGTGCAACCATTTTTTGTCAATTATTTTCAGACCGAACAAAAAATATTGCGATCTTTCAAAAGAATTGTAATCAATTAAAAAAAATTTCAAATTTTTTGAAAACTTTAATCAGTTATTTGAATAATATCATTTGAAAATTCATGATAATAATAATTCGCGTTGAAAAAAACGGACGTCATTTTCACTCTATAAATCTCGCTGAAAATAAAAATATTTCTCAGCAGGCCACACTTTTTTGTCAATTATTTTCAAAGTGAAAAAAAAGATTGCATTATTTCAAAACAATTGTAATGAGTTTAAGCTTTTTTCAAATTTTGTGATAACATTTTTAATATATTATTCTTAAAATATTATAGAAAATTCATGATATCAATAATTTTCATTTTAAAAAACAGTATAATCGCATATTTTACTCATCATCTTTGGTTTAAAGTAATTTTTTTTTTATAGCGTAACCCTTATTTGCTAATTATTTTTATGTAAATAAAAATATTGCAATCTTCAAAAACAATTTTAAAGAATTGAAAATATTTTTCACTTTTTCTATAACAACTTTAATAAATTGATTAATTAATTATTTGCAGTGTACAACAAATATTCCGATTTTTAAGAACAATCATATTGACATTAAATTGAAAATTGGCATCAAACTCGCCTCAGATTACTAGGAATCTAAAAAAAAATCAGGAAAAAATGAATTGTGAGCTTTTTCCCCAACAAATCGAAGGAACCGAATATAGCCTCTTCAAAATACCCGTGAAGACCCCATTCGGTTCCTTTAAAAAAAAATAAAGAAAACAGAAAAATCAACTTTTAAATGATTGAAATTCAGATTCTACGTCAAAATTTGCATTAGAAACTCACGCAGCAATCGCAATACTTTTTCTTGCAGCGTTAAAAACGTAAAAAAATAAAATACCTGTCATTTACATGGGCCGAAGGCGCCTTCAAGTACATCTTCTTTTAGTAGCAGTTAATGAGCGTTCCGGCGATAACTTAAGAATTTTGTCTAGATGCTAGCGCCACGCAGTGGAAACCTCTCAAACCAACGCTGCGATGCAAGTTAGACAGAAGTTTCTTTTTAAACTTCGCGCGCAACATACTACTTGAGCTGTTATGAATGCGCTTGAAGTCACCTTTAGCAGAACTTAAGGACGCGTTTTTACATTTTAACGGTGCAGAAAAAAAGTATTGCTATTGCAATAGCTGCTGAGTTGCTCTATTTTTTTAGTTGGTCTATTTTTCATGCCAGCTCCAAAATATTCTCTAGAATCAGCAAGTCAGGTGTGTATGAAATATGCATCTTTTTTAAGGTCTCATTAACATATATTGTACATTTCAAATAGAATATTTCTCAACTTTATCTTCAAAACAGAAGTTGGCAGAAAGCACACTTATTGATAAAAAACTACCCATTTTAAAATGTAATTCTGAGTTTGTTTTTTACTTTATTATGTTATATATTATTTTCAATTACGAATGAGCAGAGCTTTTATTGTAAACTACACCTTGCTAAATTATTATTATTATTTATTGGACCGAATCTATTTCAAATCAGGCGATGTTTCTTGGATTACCGTTTGCTTCTTCTTTTGATCTGATTATTTCTACTCTTTGAACGTCTTGAAGTTCTTTCAGAAAGGTATTAAAATATGTTGTGCGTTTTTCTAAATTGTCTTTGTTGCATAAAGAAAATGTCACTTCTTTACAAGCTACTTCTTCTGAGATGTTAAGTTTCTGATTTATTAAACCATCAGCTTCTTAACATTACTTGCATTCTTCAAGGGTAGATTTTTCTGACGCGTTTCCCTTGGAGGATCGATGACAACACATTTTGTCCGCAGTGACTAAAATTTAGATCTTCTAATGATTACTGATGGGTTTTTTCTAAAACAATTCTGTACATTTAGTTAGTGATGTGCGTCAAGAAATGTTTTATCTTCTTCATCTTGTTTCCATTCTCATAAACATTTATGCCGTGATTCTCATTTGGATTCTGTCTAGTACAATCCAATTCATCATTTATATAATATTCTTGCGTCAACTTGAAATGTTCTTCAAGAATAAGATAAACACTTTATGTATCAGGCAAATAATAAACGCCTTTGTCCTACAAATATAGGAAACACCACTACCCACCAACTGTATTTTCGAGAGATTTGACACTCTTAAACATGTATTCTGAGGTTAGCTCGGGTTTACTATGGTTTTCGGGGTCGCCGAATACAAATCTGGCGTCCTTTGACTTTTATCGCGTCAGGTTCAAGGTCATTTGAAGGTCAAATCGAGAAAAACGGTGAAAAAATTTTTTAAAAATATGTTATAGGTTTTTGGGGTCGCTGATTACGAACCTGGTGTTCGCTGACCTTTATCGCGTCAGGTTCAAGGTCATGGGAAGGTCAAATCGAGAGAAAACGCTGAAAAAAATATGTTATAGGTTTTCGGGGTCGCTGATTATAGATCTGGCATTCGTTGACCTCTATCGCTTCAGGTTCAAGGTTATTTGAAGGCCAAATCGAGAAAAAACGGGAGAAAAATAGAAAAAAAATATGTTATAGGTTTTCGGGGCCGCTGATTACAAATCTGGCATCCGTTGATCTCTATCGCGTCAGGTTCAAGACCATTTGAGGGTCATTTGAAAGTCAAGTCGAGAAAAAACGGTAGAATAATCTGGCGTCCGTTGACTTCTATCGCTTCAGGTTCAAGACCATTTGAAGGTCATTTGAAGGTCAAATTGATAAAAAACGCTGAAAAAATAAAAAAATACGTTATACGTTTTCGGGGTCGCTGATTACGAACATGGCATCCGTTGACCTTTATTGCGTCAGGTTCAAGGTCATTTGAAAGTCAAATCGATAAAAAACGCTGAAAAAATATTTAAAAATGTTATAGGTTTTCGGGGTCGCTGATGACGAATGTGGCATTCCTTAACCTCTATCGCGTCAGGTTCAAGGTCATTTGAAGGTCAAAACGCGGTGAATCAAGACAAAAATCTGAAAAAAATTATATGTATATTTTTTGGACCGCTGAATTCGAATATATCATGTGTCTTACCAAAAAGATCCTATTGAGGTCAATTTAAGATCCTTTAAGGGTCAATTTTGAAAATTCTTCAAAAAAAATCTGAAAAAATTCATGTGAAGGTTTTTTGGGTCAATAAACTTTATCACGTCACATTAACCTAATTACGCAGTTACCTGCACCCCTAAACCTACGATAAGTTAACCTAAGTACACAGTAACCTTCAAGAACTAAACCTACGACAATATAACCAAAGTACACAGAAACCTACGAGCCCTAAACGTACAACAAGTTAACCAATGAACGCAGTAACCTACACCCCTAAACCTACGACAGTTTAACCTAAGTACGCATTAACCTGCAACTTTAAGTACCGTCACTCAAGAACGCTGTACCCTGCTAGGCGATAACGTCAGCTCGCTACCCAACAACTCAACAGCTCAACCCAACAACTCTGTAGGCAGCTAGACAAGAACCTCAGCCTGCTATATCCTAAGTACCTTGACGCAAAATCCCGGTACTTTGCTAGGCAATAAGCGCCGACCGCTGCATCCTAAGTTCGTCCACCCAAGAACCCTGTACCCTGCTCAATAATAACTCAAATCCATTACATCCCGAGCCCGTTAACCTTCGAATCTCCACGTATACGTACATCCTCCTTTATTCTTACGTATAGTCCTCTCAACTTTATTTTCTTGCTTAAGTACAAGGTTCTGCGATTGAAGTATTTGGGATATAGCGATCGGAGGTCATTGCCTAGTATGCCACAGGATTATTGGGTAAAAAGATGTAGGTTACAGCTCTCGGAGATTATTGCCGTGCAGGGTACAGCGTTCTTCGATTAATGTACTTAGCGTGTAACGATTGGGGCTTATTTTATTTCCTCGACGGGTACAGGGTTCTTTGGTTGAAGTATTTGGGATCAAGCAAGCTGATGTTATCGCCTAACAGGGTACAGGATGCCTGAATTTAAGTAATTAGGATGTAGCGGGCTGAGAATATTGCCTAGTAGGGTACAAGGTTCCTGGGTGTCGGTACTTAACGGTGCAGGTTAATTCGTACTTACTTTAATGTATCGTATGTTTAGGGCTCGTAGGTTTCTGCGTATTTAGCTTATATTGCCTTAGGTTTAGTGCTTGAAGATTACTGCGTAGTTAGGTTAACCTGTCATAGGTTCAGTGGTGTAGGTTCTTGCGTACTTAGGTTAACGTTCCGTAGGTTTAGGGGTACAGGTTACTGCGTACTTAGGTTAACTTGTCGTAGGTTTAGGGCTTGAAGGTTACTGTGTACTTTGGTTAACTTAGGTTATATTTTCGTAAGTTTAGTTTCCCCTCATTGGGGTGCTTGATTAATGTGAGTCCCCTTGCCTCTCACTGGGGTGATTGATTAACCTAGTTCTCTTTTCTTTCATTCACTCCTTTGATTTTTATCATTCTGCTACTGATTCTGCTTCTACTTCTTCTTCTGCTTCTTCATCTGAAACTTCAAAGTCAGCTGCGTCGACCAAAAATTCGTGATAATGATCACTGCTGTATTGAGAGGCGTGGTTTAACCATCTATAATGACCTAAGTACCATAGTACTGACGCTATATGAGCACAACAACCTACCACTCTAGCACCATTCTTGCATTGGCAATACCAACTTTTAATTGGATCGAAACTATGTGTCTCATATTGGATCCAAAGTTGATATTGTTTTGAGGTTGTGTGTCGAGACTGCATATGAATCCTTACAATATCTTTTCT
>NC_046658.1:167351108-167383189 GCF_010883055.1 Belonocnema kinseyi | reverse complement strand
TTTCAGCAATAATTGCATCATCGTGGCTGGTCGCTGAGACTCTTGGTGGTCTGTAAGCATTACAGATTGCTGAAACAATCCTTACGTAATCTCCAATGTAAGCTATTTGTGAGTTAGGCATAACTTGGGCAAGCATCTTCCATTGCTTTATCAGTCCATTAACAGATTCTACAACCCATCGAATTTTTGTGACTAAACGAGACTCGTTTGCGCTCGCAGTGTCATGCTGAGATCCACTTTCTAAAAACCGAGGCATGGCGGGTATAAATCCATATTCCTCTAAAGTAGCTATCGAATCCCGGAATCCTCCGTCAACAACCATCACATCACCAGCCTCTGTCCATTCTAGAAACGGAGATGTTTCTTGTCGCATTAGGCTGTTTAAAATACTGGCATTATTATTTTTCCCATCAGCAAAATAAGGCCCATATATTTCTAAAATATATCCCGTGGTACTTACTACCATCATAGGCTTGACTAGAGGCCTGCCCTTATGGACAGAGTAACTGCGACGTTGAAACACGTAGTTACTGCTTTTTTCTATATAAATGTATGTACCGTCAGCAACTAAAATTGCAACATCTTTGCCATCCGCAAATAAAGCTTGAGCTTATTTTCTTGTATGAAGATTTATGAAATCTTCTCTGCTGATGTGGTGTAAGCCTAGATGAAAGGGTACGAACGTGTCCAGTAGAGATTTTTGCAGATGTAATAGCTCTACCTACTGATCTTCGTGTAATCAGGAAAAGTGTTGCAAGTATAGAGTGTGAAAGACCAGTTCTTAGTTTCATTAACAGTATTGCTAGACAAGTTCGTGAGCTTCTATTAGCTGTATTTTTAATAGATCCACTTATATAGTTATGGAGATTTTCGAAGTTGAATGAAGTTATGCCAGTAAGCCTGATGTAGTCAGTATCACTTAAAGCACCAGGAGCATCAAAATTCAGTGATCTTTTACTTGCGAAATGACGAAGATCGTTCAACAAACCGCACACCTCTGTAATCGTCATTGTGGTCGTATCTGAAGCTGTTGGAACACGAGATTCTTTATTTTGTTTGAAGAACTTTCCTTTCAGATGTCTTTTGCAACATCGACATTGTCCCTGAATTATCATACCCCGATTGATGAATAGACGCAATTTTGCTTCAGAGGGTACGACTACAAGTTGACCTGATGAACGGCAAATAAGGCAACGGTTCTTTGCTTTACTGCATCGACTAAAAGGCAAAGTTATTTGCTGATCAACATTTACATTCTGACTTGTAATATTTGACTCAACATTGGCCAAGTTTCCCACCAATGAAGAGTTGCGGTCGCTTGATGACGACGACTGCGGGCCCGCTTGCTCACCCTGAGCAGTTGCAGATACTGAGGTTCCTAATCTCTGTATAGTACGACTTCATGAGCCTGCCATGACGGCATCATGCCTTCACCTAGGGACTTTGCCAGTGATCCGTTGCCCGCCGTCACCGCGTGGAGGTGCCCTGGGGGCAGGCACAAAAATCTATATGAACCAGACGGGATAGAAGTCAACGTATATCAAATTTAGAATCAGCGATCCAAAAAAACTATAACGTATTTTTTTTCTACCGTTTTTTCTCGATTTGAACTTCAAATGACCTTGAACCTGACGCGATAAAGGTCAGCGGACACCAGGTTCATAATCAGCGACCCCAAAAACCTATAACATATTTTTTTTAAATTTTTTTACCGGTTTTTCTCGATTTGACCTTCAAATGACCTTCAAATGACCTTGAAGCTGAAGCGATAGAGTTCAACGGATGCCAGATTCGTAATTAGCGACTCCAAAAACCTATAACGTATTTTTTTGGATATTTTTACCGTTTTCTCTCGATTTGACCTTCCAATGACATTGAACCTGACGCGATAAAAGTCAAAGGACGCCAGATTTGTAATCGGCGACCCCGAAAACCATAGTAAACCCGAGCTAACCTCAGAATACATGTTTAAGAGTGTCAAATCTCTCGAAAATACAGTTGGTGGGTAGTGGTGTTTCCTATATTTGTAGGGGAGGTGGGGGTGGCGGGTAGTCCGTTTAGCGTGCAATCGACTCGGGATACTTATAAGATACTACCATGATTTTTTCAGATTTTTCGGTCCAAAAATAAATTAGGCCAAAAACCGGCCTTACCGACCCTCCCCCTTTATAATATAAATATAAATTAGATCAAAAGTTATAAAAGTTTAAGGAATTTTTTGTTTAAAGCCAAACACTTAAATATGAATAACGCCGTAAAATCTTTGTTTCCACAAATCCCAAAAATATGTATCGATTTACAACCCTGTAAAAAAAACAGCTAAAAAGTTTAATATAAGAAATCTCGATGCTGAGCGCTCAAAGTCGCATCTCGTGCTACTCGCGTGGCTCGCTTCGCTTGTAAACTTGAGCGCGCCTATACACGAAGAAAAATATTTTCCACCGCTTATGAGATAAAAAATATAGAGCTCTAGATAACGTTTTCCACCATTATTCCCGACAAGAACGAATCAAGGAACAAATTGAAAAAAACTGTTACCACCTCTGATAAGAAGTTTTCTAATGCAAGAGAGTCCTTCACACTAAATTGGATGCTTTTGTAACATTTTTCAAAAAAAATTTAGTGTTTTGCTTGAACTAAATTATTATAATGATCTAGTAAAGTTATGCCTCTTCGGATTATCGTGAAATAACGTGATACATAATATAGAGATTAAAGTAAGTTCCCCGACTCGATCGTCTTATAATATTGTTTGAAGAGAAAAAACTAACTAAAACTTTTGTATGTGACATGGGCGCGTAGATTCGTTGGTTGGAACTTGAATTAGCGTTTAATCAGAAATATTTGGATCCTCGAAAATTTTTTCTTTAGGATTACGAAGTTCAAGTATGGCTCGAACCTTCTTCATTTTTGTTGTTAAAAAAGAAAAGAAAGAAATTTTTTCTGAAAGCTAAGTTTTAAGATTTCAGGATGCATGCAGACGGTCGTGACTAGGATAACTGACACGCAACATTAGCTGATCATAAAAATTCATGTATATGTATGAAAGCAGTGCAAATAATTTTGAACGACTTACGTAATCAAATTGATTAACTGGCCTTTACTTTATATTGTGTTTGAATGGTATGTAAATAATATGAAATAATTATAATAATATTATATAAAAGATTACGTAACTTCAACTTTTGTACGACATGCAGAACTGAATGAAAATGTTGCGCATATTGGACAACTAAACTGACAATTAAAAACATATTCACAACTTATCAGATACCAGCATAAGATTTTGCAAACTAAGAAAAACATAATCCTTGATTTCTTTAGCAGAATTAGGTTCACAGTTCGATTGTTTGCCTAATAGAGACCCTACTCCTGGTGGTTCTTCTTACGTACCCTCCTCTCTTCTTCTTCTTTCTCTTCTGAGAGATATTCTCTAGACAGGACTATACCTCTTGGGCAATCTCATTCTCCTGAAAATACTCTTGCTATTGCTCAACCTCAGTCTTCTGCCGGGCTTTCTTATGCTGAGCCTTCTCATGCCAGGTCCAAGTATCCTTGTAGAGGACATCCTTCTTATCTCATGTTTGGATTTAAACTTAAAGAATTTTCATTTATTCGGCTTATTTCCATCAACAAGAAAAACCGGATAATCGATCTTCGAAGGTACATTTTTCCTTCCGATAAACCAACATAATTAAGAACGCAACATAAGGCCCATGCATTTCGAAGAAAAAATTGTACTATCAACGTTCAATGGTGATATCTTTGCATTGTTGTAAAAAAGAAGACGCAAAATAACAATTCTTCGTGGATTATACAAGTAATCACCTGCTATTATATCGGAAATGCGGGTTAAAATAAACATAAACAGTAGGTCTGTTAATGAATTGACTTCAGAAGAAATCGCAAATTGTCCACTTGGGGTTCATAACCCAATCTCAAAGAGTATTAGAGTAGAGCGCGTTTGAACAGCAGATAGCTTCACATTCATGTAAAAGCTTGTGCTTCGTTACGCCTGAATGACCATTGGACATCCGCCACAGCTCCTTTTACCCTATCTGTGGCTCAGCGTTAATCCTTGGAAGAACTATACTGCCGTCCAAACTAAAAAGGTGCATGAGTGACATTTTTATGAAAAAGTAGTGTTTGGTATCGTTGGATTCGTAAGAGAAAGCTGCATCTAACTGTGTTAATAAAAATGATCAATTATTAATATTTATTGCCAAAAACGATATTTTATGAACGAGAGAAGTCGAAAAAGTTGAAAAATACGACAGAAAAGGATACGCAAAGCACTTTGCGTGTCCTAAAAGTTGTACAAGGGATGTAATCCGTCGTCCACATACACATGAAAAGAAACCTAAAGAACTTTGTGTTTTTTTATGTTGTAAAAGTGTCCCAGTGCGGAGCGAATTTAAAAACGAAAAGAATCGCTTTCTCTCACGTATGTTTCAGACTTTGTGAATTAGCTTGTGTTTTTTTGCCTTATATTTTTGACTTTCCGCGACTAGTCAAACATCGCAAGTCCATTTGCGAATAGAAATTGTTTAAAAAATTAATTTTGTATTGCAAAATACAAAATAGCACATTATTTTTTTCTAAATAGCGCAAGTATAAGTAGTTGAATTATTTTCTGAAGCATACTTCTCACGGTGTTCGCTTTTTTGGCCAAAGATTCGGCGAAATCTAGACAACATTCTGGACGAGGGTTGAATGGAAGACTTGGAAACAGTTTGAGCTCTATTTCAAGGGTGTCCACATCAAAGTCATCAGAAAAAGGCTCTAATAATTTTCGGAAATCAGCCGAATTTGGAATGTCATTGTCATGATGAGCATCCAAAAGAATGTTTTCAAGTCGAGTAAGGGTTTTTAATCCGTCTTGGTCAAAGCGATCCTTCATCTTGTTGATTATGAGATCAAGGACTTCAAAATAATTTTTTCGGAGAACCGTTTTAACATCAAGTACTGCTGGAATAACGCAACTTGCTTTGTTTTCCAATCGGATTGGAACTTTTTTCGTTCTGGATGTAGCTGGATAATTTAACCCCTGTTTTGCTCCATCATCACTTGTAGCTTTGTAGATCTTACCAAACACAGTCGATGTTCTCATCTTCTTCAGTTGTGAAATCAACATCTCTGCAGATCGTAGCACACCAGCTCCTGTCTTTTTGGGCTTTGCAACGCATTATCAAGAGTCTCACATGGGCCAAATAATTCGATGCTCACATTCGAGTAAAACAAAGTTTTAAACTTGAACAACTTTTTCAGCCATCCGCGAACAAGTAGCTTTTCTCTCAGGAGATATTGCTAAATGACGAACACACCAACGGGTAGTGCATAACGCTATCAGATTCTGCAACTTTGTGTCTGACAGAACCTTGGTATCATGTAAAACGACGCCCTCGTAGAGTTTTCTCCTCTTAGAAGATTCCAAATAGGATTAGAAGAATCCTTAATGATGATGAGAATATCACAGATTCCATCGTTCTCTTTGGCAGCTTCCTGCAGGACTAGATCTAGAGAATGATTTAGGCAGTGAACGTACAAAGACTTTGGCTGTTTATCGTGCAGAATCTTCTGGACCCCTTTGTTTTTTCCGACATATTACGAGCGCCATCAAAACATTCACCACAAAGCATGGAAAGAGGTAGATTGAGTCTTCGTAAAATATCTTTTATAGCTGCAGCAAGTGTAGAGCCTCAGGAGTCATCTGGATTGTAAAGACCATCAAACGCCCCATGTATAGTGAGCAAGTTGGGATTCACAAAACGTATGCACACTGAGAATTGCTCTTTGCCAGAAGTGTCAGTTGTGCTGTCAGCGATGATAGAAAAACGAGGAGATGATTTTATGTGGTTAAGAACAGTTTTCAAAACTCTGTCTGCCATAATCTGTAGAATTTCGTTTTGGATATCGGCACTTAAATAACTGTCACGTTTTTCGAGCTATGTAACAAGTTCTGGAATATCCAAAGACCTTTCTTCCAACAAAAGTCTCAAATTCCCGCCTCGCATCTCGTGTCCTCTCAAAGCGTTGCCTGTATGAGCTAAATAAAGAATGAAACTGATGATTTCCAATAAACAAGTCCGTGCGGTTTTCTGTTGTTTAGAATATTGATCTTGGAGCTGAGCTCCCACAGTATTGGCATTTTCCCTTCGAAATATTAGATCCTTGCATTTCCGATGAAAGGAACTACTCTGATGAGTTGCGAATCTTGTAAGTGCATCTTTCCAATTGCGGAAAACAAAGTTCAGGAATGCCATTTCGGCATCAGCGTACCACAAAGAGTCTATTTTGTTGATAGATGACATGCTTTGATGCAGTCGAAACATAAGAGGTAATCATGTCCAGTGTCATAATGTAGCCAATCGAAAGTTGTAAACTATTTGTGTTGTATACTTCGATTATGACTTGGGCCATTTTATTGTTTTAGGAACACGAATCGAATGTCAGGATGATTCTTCGAAACTATAGATGGAATCTCAGGAACTTTGCAGTACTGGCTATGACGCGTATTTTGAGTAGTGATATAAATATTTTCTGCATCATTTTCGGCAATTACAGTTTCAAATTCAGAAACATTCTCGTCTGGAATATCATATCGTTTGATTTTGAAAGGTCGTTTTTCTGACATACTGTTTTCGCTACCCATCACAATTCATGGGTGGGCTCAAGCCTACCCAGCCCACACGGCTCCGACGCGCCTGCTCTCATCAATTTTCGATCTCCACCTTCTTTCAAATTTTTGGAATTGAAGTACCTATATATAAACTATATTCAAGTATATTCAATTTTAATTATTATAGATTTTACAAATTACTTAAAAATGTAAGCTAAGCAGAGAATTTTAGAATTTTTCCCGCCCTTACGCATGCCAAAACATGCAAGCTCATACGACAAGATTTTTTTTCAATAAATAATAATCACCAACTTTTCGGCACTCAACAGATTATTTCTAATATTTCAGGGTCTCCTGAAATGTCGTGACGTCTCCGCAGTATCTTCTCCCAAAAAATGACTAAATTATAGTGTAAAACTATTATAGAAATATATATTCAGTACCATTCTACGTTATTTTTATTTTATCTGGTGTATATCATAAACAGTTTGGGCCAGGATCTGCTATGCCAGACTCTGGTGCCAGAGAAGTGCGCCAAAGCGGAACCAGCTGGGCGCTAGGCTACGAACAGATTATTCTTTTTCTAGCGCTCAGCTGGCGCCAGTCTGCAGTTATCTTGCTACTAGGGTTGTTACTCTTTTACTTAAGTAGGAAGAATAATTTCTTACTCAAATAATTTTTTTTTTTAATTTTCGGGCTGTAAGTCTGCTGACTTAACTGCGGGAGGAAAACACTCTCGCTCGTATAGGAAGTACTTACTTAACATGACAGTCGAATCTTGAAATTAAAGTAACATCACTGAAAAGCGCTCTAGATTTTTTTTGTATTATAAAGTTTTAACTGTTTTCGAAATTTTTCGAAACTAATTTACAATCTAAATTTTTTATTTTTGCAGAACAGCACTATCATAGGAACGTCAGGAACTTTGTTAGGTAATTTATTTATTACTTGATACGGAATATAATTACCTTTTCACGGAGGAAAGTTTCGAAATTCAAAAATCAATTTCTAAAAAATTCCTGAAAATAGAATCAATAATATAACGTCCAAATTTGGACAAGCACCACAAAATGTTCCCATTGGAATCTGAAAAAAGTAACATCCCCCCCCCCCCCCCCCTCCAAGAAAAAGAAAAGAAAATTATTCGCCTTTACTTTGGACAAAAATAAAAAGGAGGAAAGAAAAATGAGAAGGCAACAAACCAAATCCCCATCCTTCTCCTTTTCACTTCTTCCGCCCCCTTTATTCCCACCATTATCAAATTTCAATAAAGATCATAAAACAATAATAAATAATAATCATCAACTTTTCGGCACTCATACTCAGAGTGGGGAGGAAAATGTTCCTTTTTCAGATTCCAGTGGGAACATTTCGTGGTGGTTGTCCAAATTTGGTCATTCTTTCTTGATTTTATTTTCAGGAATTCTTTACATTAACTTGATTATTGGACGTTAAAAAGGGATTCTGAGTTTTATTTTTATCAAATTTAAATATCCAAACTTTTTATTCATTTCTAAACCATTATAAATCCTGTCCACTTTGCTTTTCCTATAATTTCTTGAAGTAAATTTCTTTTGTTCGATTTGTAAATTTCTTTCAGGTGGCATAGGAATGTTAAGACAGGATTTTATACATATATTTGTTTAAAGGTTGGTGTAGCAGGGTGATCGTTTAATCCGCAAGCAAATTGAACTCTAAAAAATGTCTATATTAGGAGAAAAGAAAAATTTTTTAAAAATAAAATCAATCATTATATTCAAAGTAATAATAATATTTTGTATTTTTAAACTATTTAAATTTAAAGTTTGAATAACTATCGGCATACTTTTAATTTTCAAGTTCAAAGACAGCAAATGTCCGATTTTCGACTTTCAGATGTTAAAAGTAGCATTTTAATTATGAGAGTTTTCAGAAAACACCCATTTTTGACAAAAGATTTCGGTTTGTTGTGCCACCATCGGATAGAACACGATACACTTTAGCACCAGATTTTTTAGGTAATACAATAGCATCAACAATAAGTTCTGTCAACTTGGACATTTATGTCTCGTTGAGTTCCATTAACAAAGTCATGCAGTCCCTCAAAAGCCATTTTTTGGGGAGTAAATTGTATTCCTTTTCTATCGGCCATTTCGCCTAACAGAATAAATCCCTACCGCCAGATTTTGAGATTTTTCAAAAAAATTCTTTAAGCAGTGCAAAGAAGTTAGGAGCGAATCCACAGAGAGTGGAAATGAAAGCTGCATATCTGCAATAAAAAATGTCTTCCTACTATAAAAAGAGAAATACAAATTCTTAGGCATAAGAGACGATTTGAAATATTTACCGACGAATCGTTCTTAAAGACGGCAACGGCAAAATCCCTTTCATCAATTTTATCTTTATATTTTCATACAAATATTTTTACATTTGCATCCCTATAAAAAAATTTATCTCCTATGTAGATAAGTAAATGACCTTTCCACGTCTTCTGCTTCACATCTCAATGCCAATCCAGGACAAAATTCTAATTTATCCATAGTGGGAACAATTTTCTGAATCTGTTCAATAGATCCTAGTGGACCATCCGATATTCCAAATTCACGTCTAAATATTAATTCATTGATTAAAAAATGCTTATTCCTAATTCGTTACTGATAGGTTCTCTCTTTTTCTTATTCATTTCTTTTAAACTATGTTTCTTCACAAGTCCCTGTTTTACGAAAAGAGATTAATTTTTAACCCAAAAAACTAATTTTTAACTTAAAAGTTGAATTTGCAACCAAAAGGATGCTTTTTCAAGAAAATTGTTAAATTTTTAACCAATTAAAAAGGTTCCCAAGACAAAAGATAATCTAATGCAGAAGTTTTTTGCCAATTTGAAAAAATCACGTACGAGAACGAAGGACCCCCTCTCGCCGACCGTCACAATCCCTAACAAAATGTCTTGACCCCCCCCCCCCCCCCACCCCCTTGAGCTGTTACGTAATTTAACTAGGTTCGCTAACCACTGTTATTCTAAATGACTCATAAAATTCTAAAAGTTTCCAGAAATTTCCAAAATATTTCAAAGTTACAAAAATTATCGAAATTTCTGAAAAATACCAAAAATTTCCAAAAAAATTTAATCACAAAATTTTTCTGTAATTCCTGGTATCTGAAAAGTTTTTTTTTATGTTGAAATTTCTTTAATTTATAGAAATTGATCGATAAAATTTCAGAAACTTTGGAAAAGGACTTTACCCTCGATGTTTGCATTAGAGTACGGGTATTTTATAAAAATATAGTATGCAAGGAGGGGTGGCAATTCGACTTTCTTTTTGAAAAATGATATCGTTTGAAAAATTAATTTCCTTCGTTTGATAAACGTTTTTACTGAAAAAATGTAGTAAATAGAACTAAAATAGGTGTTTTTTTATTTTTTTAAATCTACATGACACAATATAAAAGTTTTCAAACGAAGATGCCTTATCTAACATATGATCTTGGTCGAATTACAATTACCTAATAGACTTACTTGAAAAATATTTGTCAAAGAGCGATTTAATGTTTTTCTGTGTAGATTATGACGAGGTCTCCTACATGCGAAGATGGAATAAATAGTACATACGCAAGCTTCAACCATAAATTATTATCTAAGTTTTTGAATGTAAAATAATTATACACGTGTGAGAGTTTAACATATACTAAATAACACAGCGCCACAAAAAAAAAATAGTTTCATCATCTAGAAATGTGAATCGGCATTTTCAATGATTTGCTGCAGTTATTGCATCTAATAAATGGTTTTCCTAAAAAATTTAGCAGTAAACGCATCAAAATATACTTCTTGTCTATTTTCAATTTTTTCAAGTCACGCAATTCGAAAGAAAACGAATTTTTCCACAAAATTGTAAAATGCTGAGGTTATGTGAAAACTAAGAATAACACTATAATACGACCTTCAGATTCGTCATCAGTGGGTCAAAATACATAGGAAATGATGGGTTTCGTTTCTAGATCAAGACACGTCTATTTTGTGGGGCTGTGTAATTTATGTGATACTAATTAATATGTTTCACGTCATCAAATCGTAAAATTATTCGTATGTCTCAGAACTGTATATATGCACAAAACATCAGAATATTTATTAGTTACTCTGCTCCAAAAATTTCGCGTTAATCTGTGTTTCCTACATTTAAAAAAATGAGGATCCTTTATACCCCGGCCTTAACCTTCAACGTTATTCTTTTTTCTATTGGTCAGTAAAGAATAAATCAGTATCATTATTTTATGTTTTCATTTTTATTGTAAGTACGTTGCAAAATATATATTTTATATTAATGAATGTAAAATCATACGTAAACTCTATAGTAACAAACAATTATTATTATTATTAAGAGCCTTACTATTATTTGTTTGCTACTTAAGTACAATACTTAGACTTTTTAGGACTTAGGCACTTATCCTAATTAGTGCGCTATAATTTTTTCAATGCAAACTTAATATTAATCAAAATTAAAACAAATTTCTCATTAAGAAGCAAAATTTATTTCTCTGATCGATCCAAATAGTCAACTTAAATATGAACATTAGTTCGATTTTTTCTTCAGTCTTACGTTCAAGCTTGAAATAAAAAGACAAGAAAATCCGAGTCAATAATTTAATCAAAATATAAAAATTCTTCTGCACATGAAAAAATTATGGTTCGATAAAGTTCCAGTGAACAAAATAAATGGTTAAATAATTACAAAAAAACTTATTTACATGTTTCGTTACCATGTGTACAAGGTTCATCAGAGAGATTGAAAAGTGCATTGAAAAAAATTCAACATTAATGTATATTTTACGAACAATTACAAATTGAAAAATTGTTTTTTAAATAAGAAAGATTCTGAAAAAATTAAAAATTTGTCAAACGTAGTTTATTTAATAAAATGCAAAGGTTGCAAAAAAGTTTATATTGGTGAAACAGGTAGAAGGTTAAAAACAAGAATAGCTGAACATTAAAGAGATTGCAGGATTGGCAATTTAGAATTTTATAATCAATTTTCATTAATAAATATAAGAACTGTTCCATTAATTTAAAAGCAGAAATACTTCATGTAACTCAACATTACCATAATATAATAAATTGAATAATAAATTCCTAAAATACCGTGGCGCGCTATTTTCGCTAAAGTGTAATTAGGCCCTCTATATTGAAAACTCTGTACTAAATATTTAACATAACCCAAGTTTAGTTTCCTGTCACCATTACCTGCTTGTCCGTCGTGTGACTGTCGTCGTTTCGCTCAAGTGTTTTAAAATGTAACCTCAATTATTGGGAGCCTCTTTTTTTCCCCCAATTAAAAAATTATGTGTTTGGAAATTATTTCAAACAGTCTCCCTTTTATTCAACGAACTACAATTTGTTTTTGTGCAAAAATCGTATATAAGGTAAATTGATTTTTTTTTTCATGATATAATTTTCTCTACGACAATGTTAATTTTTTAAATTAGCTAATTTTTATAATAATTTTGTATCAGGTATTGCCTGAGGATGACCGAGAGATGATATCGAAACGTCGCGATGTGTAGAAGAATTTTTATATTTTGATTAAATTATTGACTCGGATTTCCTTGTCTTTTTATTTCAAACTTGATCGTAGGACCGAAGAAAAAATTGAACTAATGTTCATATTTAAGTTAAAACTTTATATTTTCGAGGAGTAAGTTTCTGTTTGCCACATTTAACCGATGTTTCAAGTTTCGAAGCAAATAAACCACCCTGCATTTTCAACAGATATTTTTGAATGTATATTTATTTCTTTAACTGCATTACAATCGCTTCCTTTTTTCAGACTATCTTCCCTGTCTCACACGGTTATGCTAAAAATAGAAATGTTCTTTTCTTAGTATTTAGTAAAGTGGGCCAAAGCAAAGTTTTAAAGAATTTTCGAAAGCTGGAATTCATTTGAAAACTTCTTCCGTATTTCGCGTCGTTTGGCTCAAAATTAGAATTTTCTATTTTGGGCATAGTATCTTCGATAAATAAAACCAATATGACAAGTCCTACCGAAAACTGGTTTTTAAGAATTTTTCAGAACTTTTTAAGGCCATGTGACGAGTGGGTCACGTGACCAGATTCCTAACTTACCGACACCTTTTCTGTTTCCTAACTTATTCTCAAACGAAACCCCACATCGAGTTGAAAATTTAAAAAACTAAATAAGAAGCACTAATAAACATGTGTCTGGTCCTAAATTTTTCGAATTATGAAAAAAGTTTTTTTTTGTGAACAAAATTTTTTTGCTTTTTTCATAATTATAAAAATTTATTACCAGACACATGTTTATTAGTTCTTCTTATTTTTTTTATTAAATTTTCAACTTAATGTGGCATTTAGTTTGAAAATAAGTTGGGAAACAGAAAAGGTGTCGGTAAGTTAGGAATATGGTCACGTGACCCACTCGTCACATGGCCTTAAAAACTATAAATTGTCCTTGAGATGTTTTCCTATATTTGGCGCCGCTTAACTCAAAATTTGATTCTTCTTTAAAATACATTTTTAACGTTAAAAATTTATATATATATATTTTTCATTTCACAGGAATATCATCAAGTACGCCCCCCAAAACAAGGGTATTTATGGCAAATTTTGGGATAAGTAACGAACATACAATTCATCAAGGTAACTACAGTAGAAATAAAAATTGATAACGGAAGTGTTAGTTAATAAAGAGTTCTTACACTGACAGTGTAAAATCAACAATCATCTCTCAAACCACTGAATATTTCACACCTATATAACCTTATTCCGAATGTTTTAGAGAAAAAATTTTTTGAAAACTTGCTACTGAAAGCCTTAGAAAAAATGAATTCTAAAGTTTTTTTCAAATTATCAGCATATTTCGATTACATTAAAGTCTATTTTAAGGCTAAGATAACAGTTTTACAATGCTTGAATTCTCCTGCGATAAAAATTAAAATTATAAGAATGATGGAGCAGTAACCCTTAATAGCATGCGTATTACATTTTAGAACTTTTAATTAACTGCTTAAAAAATATAGATGTGAATAGTACAATTTTCAATTGTACTATTCCATTTTTTGTTAAAAATTAGTCGTTTTTAATTTAAAATCGAACGAAATTCGTGTTTTCGTTTTAACAATTCTTCTCTTCTGGTACAAATTTGATCTTTTTTGGTTGACATTTTTTTTATAAAAATGACTCCGTATGTTTATAAATTCAACTATTTTGTTTATATTTTAATTATTTTGTGCAAAATTCAACTTTTTGTGAATACTCCTTTTTTATTTCAGCGACTTTGTTCATAATTTGTATTTTTAAATAATAACGCAAACGTTATAAATTTTGACAGAAATACTGTAAATATCAAAGAATTACGCCATTTATGGCTCAGATTTTTATTCCTTAGTCACTTTAATATTTGCTCTAATTTTGTAATTTCCTTTTTATTAAGTGTGTATCCATATCATAAAATTAATATAAAGCAATCATATCTTCGTCTACTATGTTTTATTTTATAATTTTTTATCAGAAGTGGTTTATTTTTCTTAGAATCTTTTTTACGTAATATTCTTAACAAGGCATCTAAAAAGCAAAACGTTATGCAAAAGTTTAAAAAATTGTCATACTGCGCCATAAAATTTCAAAGTTCCGTCAAAAAAGATTTTAAATGCTCATTAAAAACTATATTTAATGTAATTATCAAAACATTTAAAGGGTCTAAGATGTGAAAAGACAAAATATTACATAAAAAAGAAATGAGTGAAATTAGGGGCTATAACAAATAATTAAAGAAAACTTGTTGAACAAAAATGTTGAAACAAAATTTTTGATAAAAGTGTTTTAATTTTATTTTATAAAATCAAAACTTAAAATTTCAACCCTAAATTCGATCTCTGTGACTCGAAAAACCTTCCCGTATCGACTTTCATGGAAATACACCCATTTAATAAACTTTTAAAGATTTTAATTTTACTGCGGAAAAAATCCGTGATTTATTGAATTTTCCGAAATTCGTGCCGCAATTTGGAAATCTTGAATTTTAATCCTAAATTTATACTATGTAACCCGAAAAATCCGTTAGTGTCGACTCCCGTGCAATTTCGAGGAGTTATCGAATTATTTTTTTAATTTCACTAATTTGCAAGCTTTTGTAAGAAATGAAAAAATTTGTGTACGGCTTAAGCTATATTATAATAATGATCTGGTAAAGCTATGCTTTTTGGGATTATCGAGAAATGACGTGAGGAAAGACCCAGGAGAAATGTATATTTTTTCCCTATATGGATTGATTTTGAATTAAGGCGATTGTCCGGCCTACCCCTGCACCAAATTTAAAAAAATCAACTAAATGTTTGTTATAAGAAACATGTGAGCCCCTTAGAATATTGATTTTTTTCATTTTTGAATTTTGGCATTTTACGCCATTTACCATAACGGTATACTTTGTACCTAATTTTAAAATAAAGATTTAGATTTTTGACCAAGAAAGATTCAACCCAAGATTTAAAAACGATTTCAAGGAAAGTTTAAAAAAAAAATTTCACCAGAAGCTCAAATTTTCAGAAAAACAGAAATTTCAATGTGCATGCAGACGGCCATGAATAGGATAACTGACACACAACAGTAGTTGCTCATGAAAATTTATTTATCTATAAAAGCGTTGTATATCGTATTGCTCCAATTTCGGGATCAACTTGATCAACATAAGATTGCCGGGAGTCACGACATTTCCAGAACTTCTCGCAAACGGGACTATCAAGGAAAAATCAGACTCGGCTAAGTTCGACGGCATTCGGGTAGCGTCGGCGATAAATTGGTTTCGCCGAAGCAGTGTGTGCATCACGAATGTTTGATTGCTCCACGCTTGGCGAAAGATTTCCAAGATTTCTAAAAGTTGTTTTATGAACTGAAGAGCAATGTTGCGCATTCTTGACAATCAAACTAACAATAACAATCACATTTACAAGATATGATATACCAGCGTACGATTTTTCACTTTAAGACTAATGTAATTCTTGCTTTCTATTGCAGAATTAGGGTCACACTTCGATTGTTTGCCTAATGGGGACCCTATTCCTGATGCTCTTTTTTGTGAACTCTCTACTTTTTCTTCTTCTTTACCTTCTGAAGAACATTCTCTAGGAAAGACTGCATGCCACGTCCAAGGCTCATCGCAGACAGCACCCTCCTTATATCATGTTTGGATTTAAATTGGAAGAATATCTGTTTATTCGACTTATTTCCATCAATAATACAAACCGGATATTCGAACTTCGAAAGTACATTTTTCCTTCCGATAAAACAATTCAATTGAGAAAACAAAATTAGTCTCTTAGGTCCATGCCAACAGAAGAACAAATTGTTCTATCAACGTCCAATGGTGACGTCTTTGCAATATTGGAAAGAAGAGAACGTCCACTTGGAGCTCGCAATCCAATACCAAAGAGTTTTAAAGTAGTGCGTGTGTAAACTATAATTCCTACCACTTTTAAGTAGATCAAAAAAATCAGCGCGTCTGCACAAAGAAAATAATATAAGATGTCTATCGATACCAGCACATAACTTCAAATATTGACAAAACGTTACTAGACTATATGTTTTTTTTTTGTATTTTTGCCAAAGACAACTTTATTTCGATTTCAACTTATACAATGGCATCACCTATTTCGCGCACTACGCGCAAATAATTTTTTTCAAATTTTGAAATTATCCACATTATCTTAAACTCCATTATATTGAATCTATATATTATGTTGTTGAATTCGACACCTCAAACCAGGAATGCCTATTAAGATATTTGCGTATTTTTTAGAACTTACTTCGCTGGAATGCAACAAATGAACTCAATTTTTTGTTCCATATGTATGGAAAGCGATTTGTTGAATGAAGATTTTCTTCTATTTATTTATTTATAGATATTAGATACAGATATTTATAGATATTTATAGATATTATATAGAACGTCTTTTCGTTAATCCCGAACTGATTTTCATAATAAAACGCAAACTAATTTATTTCTTCTGCAACATAAAAATTGCGATCACAAGGAAACTTATGTTTCATAACACTCAATTGACACTTGCGGAACAAATCAATTTTATGAAACTATTTTTTGTAAATCTTTTTAATTCGTTTGACTAACAGTTATATTCTTTTTATACTGTACAAAGCAGTACTACAAATTGCCGCTAAACCTGATAAAGCGTTGCCGATGGTTCCTAAGTGACTAACCTAGAATCTGAATTAATTTATCATGTGATTTATTTGATGGCATTGGTATTTTTCTGTGTTGTATTATTCTGAAGGTTCTGATTTACTGTAAAATCTTAAATTAATTGGAAATGGACGAAATATCTCTAGTATTAAACACTTTTCCGTTCACTAAACACATGAGTAGCAATTCTCGTAAAACTGTTGGCTTGCTACACTCGTAATACTCTCAGGTTCGAATAATCAGTAGACCGTCGTTTATGAAGTAAATCAATTTATTATAAAAAGTAACAAGTAAAGAATGAAGACTCGAGCACAGTAATTGAATCTAACAAACTAATTGACATTTAACACGCAGTTGCGCTTTCGAAACACTCAATCTCACGAAACCTGTGTTCGCTCGGGTTGCGGACACCGCACTGCCTCTCGTTCCACTCGCGCTCTCACACATCTCCAACTTCGTTGCAATCGGTACAAAAGCCCGAATCCGGAAGTGGCCGTTTTGGCGCTAACATTCGGCCATCCTTTCAAAACTCGTCCTCGAGTTATTTAACAAAAATCGAAGTAACATACGTTGCGTGCAATAATATAATGGACTCACATATTTAAAACAAAATCTTAGAAACGCTTTGGTACACGTCTAGTGCACTTGAGATGTTTTAACTCGGTTTCGCTGTTTACAATCGTTTTATTTTCGACGTCGGATTCTAATGCAGTCTCATGCGTTTGTACAAACGAAGGTTTTACATCAACACGGAGCTCGTCCTCTGAAGATGATTCATTGGAATTTAAATTTACATATCGCTCAGGGTCTTCGCATTCAGGTACTCGCCAGATTTTCAATTGAGTAACATGTGCCGTTGAGGCATAACGTCGGCCTTTTTTATCAGTTTTTAGGTTGGCGACACCGTATTTGTCTCCGGGTAACACCGCTATTACGACTAAGGGCTCCGAGATTTAGGTTGGAATTTCGTAGATTCCCCGGTTTGTTCTGGGACGTTTTTCATCAATACGACGTTCCCTATTTCGTACTTAACTTTAATTGAACTGTTACCATCATATCGCTTTTTATATTTGGCCTGCTCAGATCTAATATTTTCGCGCGCTCTTTCTTGCAGCTTTTTAGAATCGGTTTGACGAGCATCTTCGCCTTTTGTTAAATTGCGCAGTTCTCCTTCGTCGTGTCCATTAACGAAACCGTATAACAATTCGAAAGGGCTTTTGCCCGTAGTCTTATTTTGGGACTCATTGAGGTTACGCTGTACCTCTTTTAGATGTTTATCCCAGTCGTTTCCCCTCTCTGTTTGCAAAGATGCCTGCATGACCGGAATTAAAGTTGCGTTTACTCGTTCGACTAAGCCGTTTGCTTGGGGATGACGTGGACTATTAAGAGAGTGTTTAATTCCATGTTTTAAACAAAGTTTGCTAAAATTTTCGGAAGTAAAACTCGTCCCTCGATCCAATATTATTTTGCCCGGCGCTCCAAGATCTAAAATTACGTCTTCCATGACTTTGAGAACGCTATTTGTTTTAGTGTCTCTCACTGCTCTTAACAAAACAAACTTTGTCAAGTTGTTGGTTATAACCAGTACGTAGCGATTTCTAGACGCAGATGTGATGAAAGGACCTACATGGTCGATATGTACAACAGCGAATGGACAAGATCCAGGTTCAACTGGGTGTAGCTCGCTCGCTTTCGGTCCTTTTTTACTTTTAGTTGAAAGGCATTGAATGCAAGTTTTTATATGCTGACGTACATAACGCTTCATGGCGGGAAAATATTAAAACTCGCTCATTTTGGCCACAGTTCGGTCGCCACCCATATGATCCTGCAAATCGTCGAAACGAATTGTTGTGCTTTTTCGCATCACTTCAGGCGATTTGAATTATTGGACTTTTTGAGCAGCATAGCAGCCAAGCCTTTCGCGCTAGCGTCCGTGTTAATCTCAGTGTCGTCTTTCGAAGAAAACGGTAATAAAACAGGGTAAATCGCCATTTTAGAACGTAACTGGTCAAAAGATTTCTTTTCGCGTTCCGTCCACTTAAATTTTCCGCCTGCCTTTAGTGGGTCATATAATGGACCGGCAATTTCCGTGAACTTATAAATGAGTCGTCTGAAGAACCCAGCTAAACCAAGAAAACGTCGAACCGCGTGTACATCTCCTGGCTCCTGAAATTCCAAAATAGCCTTTAGTTTCTCGCGTCCCGGTTCAATACCCTTTTCCTATAAGTCAAAACCTAGATACATTATTTTCAATGCCAAAATCGACATTTTTTAAAATTAATAGTTAGTCCTGCTTTCAATAAAGCTTCGAATACCATAATTAATCCCGGTTTAAGATCAGGCCACGAATTTTCTGGGATGAGGATATCATCCAAATAAAACATCACTCGTTGTTCACGTAACGGACCTAGTACCTTGTGCATTAGTTTGGAAAAATAAAAAGGGACGTTCATAAGCCCGAACACCATTCCCGTGAACTCCTCTGTATCGTCCGTGGTGATAAAGGCTGTTTTTGCTCTCGCTTCATTAGTTAAAGGGACTTGCATGTATCCCTGAGCTAAGTCCAAACTAATGAACATATTGCTACCTCCCAAAGAAGCTAAATGATCATCCAAGTCCGTTAATGGGAAATTCATACGAACCGTTTATTTAGTTTTCGGTAATCCACTACCATCCGCGATTCCCCGTTTTTCTTGCGAACCAATAACACGGGACTTGCATACGGAGAGTTCGTTTCCGTTGCAAATCCTAAATCTTTATATTTTTTTACAATTTCTTTAACTTCAGAACTCATTACATCGCTCGCTCGATACGGCTTACAAAACGGAGGGGTATTACCCTCTTTCTCTTTAATATTCATTTGAATTATATCCGTACAACCTATTTCGAACAAATTGCACGCAATTACCTTTCGATATTTATTTAAAACACTTACAATATCGTCGCAGGCTTCTTTCGTCGGCTGCTGCTCGAAGATGATGTCGTCGACGGTTATGGGTAGTCTCAGCTTAGTTGATGCATCTAGAAGTCGTAATCGAGTTGCCTCTCTGCGAAGAAAATTAGTGCCCTTTTTCAAAGGCTGCGCTTTTTCACAGAAATTAATCACAGGCACTTGAATTTTGTCATTTTTGCCAGCCACAACGTCTAGCAAACAAACTGATCGTGGCAGCAAATTTACATCACTCACTGCACTAAACTTTTTCGAGAGAGAACTCTCTGTAGGAAGCTCCGACAGGAACGCGTCTTTACTCTTGATGAAGGTCAGCACATCACCCTTCTTAAAGTAGTCTACGGCCAATGCGTCGGTGATGGTTCTGCCAACCAGCATATCCATCTGCTGGAACTCATCCGGAACGACATGAATTCGTACGTCTCGTACCATTACACCAAATACAGTTATATTTGTAATTATATATCCCCAACGGTCCCCAACTTTTTAAAATAAGACTTGAGACATGAATGTTTAGGTTAGTTTCAAGAATTGTAACACTTCAGGTCACCGTTTTCTATTTTGAGTGGTGGTTGAGGGTCCGAAGTACTCGAAGCTGTTCTTTTCTCGATGATTTTCTGGTTTCGTCCTGTTGTATCTGCCTCGCTTCCTGTTTCCCGTTGATGTGAAGAATTTTTTGGTTTTTTGTGTCCGCCTTGCTCGTCTTTTCAGATCCTTTAATTCTCTCGATTCGCTGGAGAGTGATCTTTTTATATTATATCATGCAAAAGTTTATCGAGATTTACATTTGTACGCGCTGCCATCGCGTTAAATATATCTTTGGACCATAGAACCACAAGCACTTGTTCTTTTATGTCGGCTAACTCCAAGCCGAGATTGACGCACAATTTCACTTTATAATAAAAATACGTGCTCACAGATTCATCTTTGCTTTGAACGCGTTCGGACATTCTTTTCCACTTTGCGACTTTGCTTTCTTCGAGTACTAACGAATTCCAAAACGCGTCACAGAAGTCGTCCCACTTTGTAAAATGTGAAGCTCTGAGTTTAAAGCAGTCCTTGGCTCCATGTTTAAAATGCATTATTGCAGTTTCAAGCGCGAAACTTTCCGAACAGTGGTGAAGAGATTTCATGCTGTTTGCTGTTAGAATCCAATCCCTGGAATCCGAGGTCCCTACTTCTCCATTGAAGTCCTCGAAGCTCTTGCTTAGGTCAAACATAATGTTGTCGTTTGGAACTGTTTCAATGTTGTTGACAGGAGATACTGGAGCTGCAATGCTTTGGTTATTCAACAAACCTTGAAGAGCTCGAGCATCATCTTATCTCTTCTTCGTCCATCCTCTAACAATGTAAATATTGTTTGCTCCAAAGTAAGATTAGGTGTCAACCGCGCCGCATTTGGATTTCACTTTGGGTCTGCTCTTCGTGATGTTCGGGTAAAGTTCGAACTGAATCCAGGGATCTTCGGGCGTTCTCCCCTGGTCATCTGTCCTCGGGTCTATTCAGCGTTTCTCTCAAAGATGGCATCGTCCATCTTCCTCGCCATCGTCCTCTTACAGATCCTGGTGTAATTCCTGGGATTGGTACAACCAATGAATCCCGTCTCTAATCTACTAGATTTATCGTATTTGACGCTTTACCTTCAATATTAGCCAAAGAGCATGAATAATGTGGAAAAAATTGCTCAAACTGGTCTAACGGAATGCCAAAATTCGTACCTTCGGCCATTTTGAACGTTCACTTCAACAGCATATGACGCAGCGGAAAAGGCAAATTTCTCACTTCGCGAACAAAGGATCCGCCATGTTTGCTTCGTGGCACGCGCTTCACTTTTCAAAGTTACTTTCGGGTTTTACGGTACACCAGCACTCACAAATCAAGCGTAAGAATATCCATTAAGGGATAATTAAGATCCCACTTCTGAAATGTTAAACACTTTTCCGTTCACTAAACACACGAGTAGCAATTCTCGTAAAACTGTTGGGTTGCTACACTCGTAACATTCTCGGGTTCGAATAATCAGTAGACCTTCGTTTCTGAAATAAATCAATTTATTATAAAAAGTAACAAGTAAAGAATGAAGACTCGAGCACAGTAATTGAATCTAACAAACT
Organism: Belonocnema kinseyi; assembly: GCF_010883055.1. NCBI lineage: Eukaryota > Metazoa > Arthropoda > Insecta > Hymenoptera > Cynipidae > Belonocnema > Belonocnema kinseyi. The sequence goes on along the minus strand of NC_046658.1, from coordinate 167,361,319 downwards.
AATCGACATTTAACACGCAGTTGCGCTTTCGAAACACTCTATCGCACGAAACCTGTGTTCGCTCGGGTTGCGGACACCGCACTGCCTCTCGTTCCACTCGCGCACTCACACACCTCCCACTTCGTTACAATCGGTACAAAGGCCTGAAACCGGAAGTGGCCGTTTTGGCGGTAAGAGTTAAAAATTGACCAGAATTAAGCTTTGGAATGAATACTAGAAAATAGTTAAAATTTCAGAGATTTTTTTTTAAGTTAGGGGATTTTTTCGAGAGCATGTTAAATTTTCTTTTTGTCTTGCGATATAAAATTGAATAACAATGATTTTGCTTTTATAAAAGTTGATGTATATTACTATATTTAACTATCTGGTTGAAAACTTTTTTTAAATTTATTAATTTAATTGAAAATAATTTACATGAAAATTTTTTTCTTTGGTTGATAATTTGACAGTTTGTTCGTAATTTTTTCTGTTCGATGGAAGAATATTTCTTACTTAAAAAATCAAATTCAGAAAGTTGTCTTTTTCAGTTTCTAATATCCCCTACTACGTCTTTCGTTAAAAAAATGTGTTTGGAATAAAAATTTAATTACTTGGTTGTAAGTCAAACTTTTTGGCGAAAATTTAATTTTTATGGTTGAAGATACACCATTGCAAATAAAAATTCAGTTCTTTCCTTTAACATAAATTTTTTTTTACAGACAATTTAACTCTTCAATTTTTGTTTGCAAATTATCTTCCTTTTTATTAGTTCTTTCTTATTAGTTCTTTTTTTATAGAAATTAACCTTCCTGGTTAGAAATGTATCTTTTTTGTTAAAAATTGGAAAATTCTAATTAAATATTCACTATTCTGGTAGAAAATTGATCCTTTTGGCTTAAAATTAAATTATTACAGTTTGATGAGTCATAATTTGAGATAAAAATTCATCGCTTTTGTTTTAAAATGTATCCATTTTTTTCAAATGTGTTTTTTTTTTAATTATTTTTTTAAAATGAAAAATGTAGCTATTTTAATAGAATATTCCCCTATTATTGTTTAAAATGTAGCTCTTCGGTTAAAAATTAATTTTATGAACTGAAAATGTAATTATTCAATTTTTAATTGACAATTTTCGCTTTGTTATTGAAAATTTATCTTTTTGGTAAAAAGTTAGTCTATTCGAGTTGTAGAGTCAGAATTTTGGTTGAAAATTCATCAGTTCTGTTAGAAACTAATTTTTTAATGTGAAAATTTTACTATTCAATTATTATTTCACGGAACTGAAAAACCAGTTTTTCTACACTATTTCGCTTGATTTGTTTTGTTCGGGCAAAACAGCGTCTAAATAAATTAATAAATCAATCTTTTTCGGCTATAATATGTTTATTATTGCTCTCAGCATGGCAGGCTTCTCGTTATCTGAGCATCACAAATTTTCGGAATGATATAATCTAACATTTTCTTTAAAAAAAATATTGAGAATATTCACTGTTTAAAGAAGCCCGCCATAGATTAAGTTTAACCTTTTACAATGAAACAAGAATAATTTTAATTGGTGCATTATTTTGGGAGTGGCTTTGCACACACTGCTCACAGGAAGTTACCGTTTCACCCTAAAGCTATGATTAGGCAGTCTAAACTCATATCCTTTCATTTCAGCTATTTCCAGGAGGAGATTTTCCCATTTCTTCGAAAATTTTGATAACATCAGATTTTCCTTGTATTTAATTGAAATGTATAAAATGGAATTTATTGCTAATTTTTCTGTAGCTCTGAGATCGGAACTACTATAACCATAAATGCGTTGTAAAATTCGTAACCTAAAGCTTTTGCATTAGACTGACGTTTTTTCCCAAAAAAATGTATCATGTATTTAATAATATTCGTATTTTAAAAGACTGTTCAACAAAACCGTGAAATTTCAAACAAAATAATTAAATTTTTAACAAAATAGTTGAATCTTTAACGAAAAATGTAATAATTATTATTTCATTCTAAAAAGATCAAATTTCCATGAGACCTTTAAACCGAAAAGATGAATTTTCTAAATATAGAGCAAATTTTTCATTAAAAATTCGTCTTTGTTGGTAGAGAATCAATCTTTTTGCATACAAATTTAACTTTTTGATTAAAATTGAACTATTTTGTGGTCAGAAAATATTATGTTTGGTGAAAAAGTCTATAGGTTTTTTTTTAAATCTGTCTATTTTCGTTGAATTTAAAAGCTTTTGATTTAAAATTAAAAATTCTTCTCGTTAAAATATTAACTATCACAGTTTTCTTTAAGAATTTATCTCTTTTGTCGAAACGTTAATAACTGAACATTTAACTATTTCAGTTGAAGATTAATCATTGTCGATAAAAATTCATCGCTTAGGTTGACAATTTAATTAGTTTAGTTTAAATTGCTTTTGTGGTTAAGAATTAATTCTTTATCTGAAATTTTATTTTTTGTGGAAAGTTGATCTTCTTAAGTTAAAAATTTAACTAATTCGTTGCAGGTTCATGTATTTTGTTTAAAATTCAACTATGTCGCTAAAAGTTCGTCTTTCCTGTGTCGTTTTATCAAAAATATATTTGTTTTATTTTCAATCTTATTTTTTACGAATAAAAGAAAATGTAATCGTTCTATATGGAACTTATTACTAAAAAAATTTTAGACCCCTCTAAGTGAAAGACGTTTGTGTATTAATTTTTTTCTTCATATTTTGTGTTGATTTAAAAAAAAAAATTATTTGTATGTTTTTTTACAATTAAGACAAAAACTACGTGTCCTATGTAAAACGGATTAATGATAAGTTTGCCGATGTTTTATGGGTGCAAAATTTTAGTTTATTGTTTCCCTATCTTTGCATGGTTTGACCGCAAAATGGAATTTTTTATTTTTCATTTTTTTGTTCGATAAAAATTTGCATTTTCAATTTTTAAATATATTCACTAACTTGTTTGGCTTAAAATATCCATTTGAATTTATTTCTTCGGATTTTATAAATGCTAGAACTCTGATAATTTTATTTCTCTTGAAAGACTTTTCGAGTTCTTAATTAGACTATTGACGTAAATGCTATAAATGTTCCATGCGTGTAAAGACCAGCTCTATCTAAAACACAAAAGATAATATAAATCAAACTGACTCATGAAAATAAATATATCTGAGTAACAACCCTAGCGCTTCGAACGTAGAAGAGAATGCCTATAGTGTATAAAAGATAAGTCAATGAAGCAGTAAAATACGTATTATTCTCATTTTTGATCAAATTTAGCATTGATATAGTGAACAGTTTTTTCTTTGATTTAAAAAGATGAGGGACATCTATACATTGGTCTTATCCTTGGTGGTCATATTTAATGCTATTGGTAAATATAATAATTTAATTTATCTACAATTTGAAGTGAATTTGTTTAGAGCTTTACGAAAATCAGAATTTTCGCTGTATAATTTGCTTGAAGCAATTTAACATGAGCCCAACTTTACACGCCAAAATTTAGAAGTTCTCAGGCGCCCGGGTCATGCCGACCCGAATTACGGTATTCAGATTTGTCTGATCAAGATGTTTTCAAGCTGCCATGTTCGTGTCGACGTTGGCAACGGACGTCGGCAGCGGGCGATTAGCCGACCTTCGGCTGAATTCTTTCCCAACCGTGGAAATCAAATAAACTGTAGCAGATTGGTCAGTACGACCGCAAGAATGCGACCAGTCCAGCTCTGGAAGCCAAAAATCACCTTGACGCACCTGAAGGTCGCTCAAGCCTTGGCCCGAGTACAAGCAGACCGTCGGATAACTGGTCCCAGATTGTTCTGCACGAACCCAAAAATGCGCACGGTCCGGCTCTGGATACAGCAGTCGAATAGCCAAAAGTCACCTTGAGGCACCTGAAGGTCGGTCAAACTTTAGCCCGAGTACAAGCAGACTGTCGGATAATTTCTAGCAGATTGTTCAGTACGACCGCAAGAATGCGCACGGTCCGTATTTGAATACAGCATTCGGTTAGCCAAAAGTCACCTTGATGCACCAGAAGGTCGTTCAAACCTTGACCCGAGTGCAAGCAGGCCGTCGTATAACCGGTGGCAGATTCTTCGGCACGGCCGCAAAAATGCGCATGGGCCGGTTCTGGATACAGCTGTCAATTAGCTAAAAGTCACCATAATGCATCCGACGGTCGGTAAGATCTTGGCCCAAATATGGGCCAGCCGTCGAATATACTGTGGTTTCTTGTTTCTAAACGACCATGAATTTACAGTTGGCCAGTTGTACAAAAATAGGAGCGTTCGTGTGTGACTACTTTACACAATAATAGAGTAAATTTTACACCCTGCAAAATTTAAAAATTTCAAAAAAAACGTCGAACAGTGAATATTTTCGAAGATAGCTTCCCAAGTTTTAAAGCCTCTTTTCAAATTAATCTATGAAGAAAATAAAATAATTTGTCAAAAAAAAAACGTTTCGAGAACTAAGCATTCAAAATTCAATTACTATACATTTTCTATCTAATAACATTTTTAAGTGAATTACATATACCATTTGAAATCGAAATGCTAGTAATCTTTTTTAAATTTTAAATTAGGTTTACAATTTTTTTCGAAATAAATAAATATGACGAACGAAATACCAATTTTTTCTATGTTAAAATCTCCTAAGTTTCATAGAGTAACATTAGTTAAAGATGTTTTAATATTATATAATAAACAACCAAATTTATTAGAAACAAATCATTTGTTCAATGAAGGTTTTACTGTGATGATGAATAATTATGAAAATGAATAATTATTTAATATTCATCGATATTTGACTGTTCATTCAAAAATAATAAATTGAAACTAAAATTATTAAAAGTAAGCAATTTTAAACTGAATTTTTTGACATAAAAAGCTTTGAACCGTTAAAATCTCGAAAAGCTTCTAAATTTTACACATTACAATTTTAATTGTTCTGTTGTAAAAATGTTTAATTTGTGAGTGAAATTACTGAATTTTGATTTATGAATAACAATTGAACACTTATTAATCGTAGAAAAATTTTGAGTAATTGTAAAAGGTATTCAGAGGTTTTGAAAAGATCCAAAATTAATTTAAAAGTCGAAATGATTTTAAATAATTAAACGAAGTGTGTATTCTGACAAAATCCGGTTATTCATACCGAAATTTAGATGCAAATATCTATAGCCTCATTTAAAAAAAATGAAGATTTTTGCAGGCTTCAAACAAAAAACTGAAAAGCTTTTTAAGAATTGTGAAAGGCTTGAAAAGAATAAAAATATTTTCCTTCGAAGAACTTCGAAGAACCACTATGGTTTTTTTTTCTACAGTCGTGATTTTTGGATCTCTTTATTTTACATTGCCTTACAAGGGATGCTACGAAAAGCATACGCAATCTTTTTTTTAATATCCCATAAGAGAGGAATGACCTAGATGATAAATAGATTTTAATGAAAAATATATTGAATGGGGAATTTGCGTGAAATGAGATAAACATATTTGATGAAATCTATGCGTTTGGTGAAAAAATCCGGGAGCGACAGCAATGTTCAAACTTCATTACAAAAAAAATTGTTTCTTATTCACTAAAAAATTCTTTCTTCTTAGAATATAATAATGAGCTACTAAAGAATCAAAATTTCTTTTGATTTGTTTAATGCAATATCCCCATTATTTTCATGAATATTCAGAAGTACTGATATTTTAATATACCACTATAACTATTGTTTTGACGACCCCTCTTTATCCACACATCATCGAAAGTACTTGTTAGACCAGTAACGTTGTTTTTTGTATTATCAGTCGTAGAATTGTTGCTATTATATATTACTAAAAAAAAAAAATTATGAGGGATGAATGAAGAAAGATGAATTTAGAATAAATGGATAATCGTAAGATAAAAAATCTTATTTTTACAGGAAATTGATTAGGAATATTGTGATAAGCTAAGTAAAAGAATTCAGTTGTATATTAAATTTATTACATTTTTCACTTAAAATTACAAATTTGAACCACAGTTCAAATCTCTGCGAGATATTGGTGGGATAATTTACATCATCACATAACCTAATACACTGGCGATCCCTCTACTCAGGATCGCCGTTTTTCTCTACTTGCGATCTAGAAATTAAGGATGAAAATCTCTAAGTGAGAGCAGTACCGACTTTATTGTATTGTTTTAATGAAAATTATCATCTGTTGATTTAGAACAGATCTGGCATGACGCAGTGATTTTCACAAATGCACGGTCTCTTTCAGAAAGCTCTGGAATTTTCTATATATGTGTGTGTATAGATAGTATTTAAGCAAACATTAAATAACTTTAATAACAATATTTAGCATATAAGCTGTTACATAACTTCAATTTCCTTGTGAAATTCAGAATTGGATGAAAACTCTGCAAAACATTTGACAATCAGACTGATAATTTCAAATAAATTCACAAATTCTGTTATACCAAGATACGATTTTGTACTTCCAGAAAAATGCAATCCTACATTTCTTGTTTCAGAATTAGGGTCACAGTTCGATTGTTTGCCTAATGGCATCTCTATACCTGATGTTCGTCGTCGCGGACATTCTACTGATTCTTCTTCATCTGACAAATATTCTCCCGAGAGAACTAGAGCTCTTGCCAGACCTGAATCTTCTGCCGAGTCTTCTTCTCGTACAAGGTCCAGGTCTCTCCGTAGAAGAAATTCTCCTAGTGTCGTACTTGGATATAAACTGGAAGATCTTCCATTTATTCGGCTTGTTTCCATCAACAATACTAACCGAATATTCGAAATTCGAAGATACATTTTTTCTCCCGATAAACCAATTTACTTGAAAACAATAGGTAATTCCCTTACGCCCATGCCAACCTCCGTACAAACTGTTTTATCAACATCCAATGGTGACGTCTTTGGATTATTGGAAAAAACAAAACATAGATCAACGATTCTCCGAGCATTATTTACACCTGTTATTTTACCGCCAAAGCGAGTAAAAATAAACATGTACAGCGGCGCAGTTAAGCAATTGTCCGCAGAAGAAATTGCGGAATGTCCAGCAGGCAACCGTAAAGCAATCACAAAGCTTTTTACCGCTGTACGCGTGTAAACTATAATTTTTAACGACGTTAATTCGATTTCAAAAATTCGTGCGGAAGAAAAGAATATAGCATATCTATCGATATCAGGAAATTACTCCATATATTGACAGAACCTAACTAAAATAAAGATATTTATATTATTTTTATATTAGACAGCCTTCACCTTTTTCTCATTAAGATTGCATGTTTGCGCCTTGCGCTTAATAAAGTGTTTTAAAAATGCAACATTTTCTATGTTGTGTTTATAAGAAGAATTCATTTTTTGTTTGGTTTGAGAAAATTGATGATTAATTAGTGTAAGTGAGAGAACTTTGGAGTAACTTTGAACGATACTATCTAAAACTGTTGTCGAGAGTCTTCTAAGGATTTTCTGCAAATGTAATTTTAAAAAATTCGTATATTTATTTATTTAATGTTACAAAATAAGAGAAAGTATTTTGCGGTAAATTGGTTATAAATATTACTTTTGTGTAATTTTCTCCGATAGTTTACAAGGGTAAAATGCAAGAGTTTTAAATGTTATTTGATTAATTATCAATTATTTAAGTAGTACTTTTATCACGTTTTATTTCAAATTATTGTTTCTTTTATGAAGAAATAAACTAATTAGATAATATAAAAAATCATAATGATCGATTTAATGTGCTGATACTAAGTGCTTAAATAAGTTTTTATTTGTTAAATGTAACTTTTGATTGTAAACAGGTAAAGAATGTAGTTTTTATCAAAGTCAATAAAATCTACGTAATTCTGATATGTTTGATATTTTTACCACTTATCCAAAATTGTTAAAACATTTTTCCCATTTTCCACAAATTTCATCAGGTACTTTTTACTTACGAGGGTAGTTCAATAAGTCCTTAGAATGAGCGGTAATCAAACATTTTCATTTAAAGGGTTTAACTCCATATGAGATAAAAAATGAATAGGACTCAGTTCATGGCGCATCTGCCCCTGCCTTAGCAACGGTTTATTACTGGATAAATGAATTTAAGCGTGGTCGTACATCAATAAGTGACGAACCACGTTCAGGAAGGCCCGTAGAAGCAAGTACTCCCGAAATCATCAATAAAATCCACGATATGGTGTTGAAGGATAGAAGATTAAAAGTGCGTGAGTTAGCTGAGGCCACAAGGATATCTATAGATGCAGTTGTTTCAATTCTACATAAAAAATGAGGCATGAAAAAGCTATCGGCAAGATGGGTACCGCGTTTGCTCTCAGCTGAGAATAAACGCAATAGAGTGGTCGCCTCTGAGGCTCTTTTGGCGCGAATAAGTCGGAATCGTGAGGAATTTTTTCATCGATTTGTGACTGTGGATAAAACATGGATACACCATTACACTCATGAGACAAAGGAACAATCCAAACAGTGGATTTCCACAGGCGAACCAGCTCCAAAGAAGGCAAAGACCGTAAAGTCAGCTGGTAAGGTTATGGCTACAGTTTTTTGGGATGCCCGTGGAATTATACTTATTGACTACTTGGAAAAGGGTAAAACAATCACTGGTGAATATGATGCATTATTATTAGAGCAGATGAAAGAAGAAATTTTAAAAAAACGACCACATTTGGCTAGAAAAAAAATTCTCTTTCATCACGACAAGGCCCGAGTTCACACATGCTTCGTTTCAATGGCTAAAATTAAAGAACTAAAATTCGAATTGGTCGAATACCCACCGTATTCACCAGTTTTAGCCCCCAGTGACTTTTTCTTATTTCCAAACTTGAAAAAATGGCTCGGTGGACAGAGATTTCCAGACAACGAAGACGTCATTGCCTCTGTAAGTGCTTATTTTGAGGAACTTCCGAAAACGCACTTTTCTGAAGGATTAAAAAAACTTGAAAAGCGATTGACCAAGTGTATAGAGCTCCAAGGAGATTATGTTAGAAAATAAAAAAAAATTTACCCAAAAAAAATTGTTTTTATACTTCATTCTAAGGACTTATTGAACTACCCTCGTAACATAAGCTTCGATTTAAACATTTTAAATTGTATAAATTAATTTGTTTAAACTCGCATTTTATGAATCCCAAACAACTTGTCACTATGTGAACCCAAACTAACTCATCCACTTTGGAATTTGAAAAATCAGATCAAAAGCAAATTTGCATTCCGTAAGATCCACTCAAAAAATTCACGACAAAATGATGACATGAAGATATGTTTGTTAATCTTGTCATTTCGGGCGACTAAAAATAGATCTGCTTCTATGAAACACTCTTATAAGACAGTGTAAACTGTTTTCCATTTCAGCTACAACTCGAACGAAATCTTACCACTGATTTTGAAAAATCGTCATGGCCTTTCATGCTTGCTCATCACTCGTTGTACTGTATAATATTGCATTTATCGCAAACTTTTTAGCGCTCTAAGAAAAAAATTATGACACATGAAATCCGTAAGTGCTTCGTAAAATTCGTAACTTAACGCTATTACCTAAGAATGGAATAAAACGCTTCTGCACACTACTCACAACTCCTTTTACTTCTATCTGCGGCGTGGCGTCAATTCTCAGAAGGGATTTATCCGGAGGCGTTACGTCCGAGTTCAACTGTGTTTACTGAATGGTTTCTGAAGTCGGCAATGAGAATTGAAACTAGATACAAAATTGGATTCACTTCTGTCGTAATACACCTTTCCTTAACAATTGATGTTATCTTTAGATGTTTCAATAAGCCGTAACTGAAAATCATGTTGAAATTAAGTTAAAAGAATCATGCTCCAGCACTATGGTGAAGAAGAAGTGATCCAGTTACTTTTGCATACTTTCAAAAAACTTTTTTTATTAAGGAAACTTGAATTTCTATTCAGAATGACCGAAAAAAATTCTGATAAGCGTGATAAAATAGATGATTTGGTTTTCAGAATTATCTGAAATTTCGAATTAGATGTACACAAGTTTTTTTCCATTCGGAATGCCTAATGTACAGAATTTTATAATTCCATAAGTCATCTTTACTATTAATAGTACGTCGTATGTTGTTATAAGTGTTCGATTATATGGTATACTACGAGGGTAGTTCAATAAGTCCTTAGAATGAAGTATAAAAACAATTTGATTGTTTTACCCTTTTCCAAGTAGTCAATAAGTATAATTCCACGTGCATCCCAAAAAACTGTAGCCATAACCGTACCAGCTGACTTTACGGTCTTTGCCT
>NC_046658.1:167348245-167351008 GCF_010883055.1 Belonocnema kinseyi | reverse complement strand
CTAGTCGGGAGTGGTGCTGACTGAAAACAGATGATTTGGAGCGATTCGCGCGCCATCTGTTGGTCATTCTAAGGACTTATTGAACTACCCTCGTATTATAATGTTCAGCTGGTTTACGATCATCATTTGAAAACTGCACATATCGTGCTGATATTTTTGAAGATCATTCGCAAAATATATAGGGACACGTATTTTGGGCTTATTTCTGTTTTCATTGGATTTTTAAAGAGCAATTTTATTAATTTTTATCGAAAAATGCAACTGAGAGTAACATTTCAGTGTCCTGGCTGATACGAAGAGTGGGCGATCCCTGATATATTTTAAACCATTTTAAAATAAGAAAAAATTTATTAAAGGTATATTCTGTAATGTGGACGATTTTGAAAGGGACATCCACGGTTACTCCAGAAAAAATCAAAATCTCTAATTATTTCTTTAATTTTACTTGTATTTAGTGTGTTGCGTTTTCCCTTTTCTTTAAGTTTTAATTAATCTAAGAACCCTTTTAAATTATCATAGTTATATTGAAATGTAAGGAACAGACTGCAAACACTTTGAGATTATGTGCATAACCCTTAATAATTGCAACCGTTTGTAATAATTGCTATACCTCAAAATTAAGATGTAGCGAATGCTTCTGAAAATGAGGTAAGTCGTGCTCTTATTATTCGAAGTAAAATAATGTCAAGTGTCCTGAAAAAATGTCAGATTGAAAAGTATGGTTGGCATGCTCGAGTTGTTCTTTGGAAATCTGCTTTGCGACGAATAAGGATTAAGATGGAAATACAATACTTTTTAATGCCAAATTTTGTATAGAACGTCTAAATCTTGAATACGTCTTAAAGCTTAACTACGGCTTTTTGCTAATGACCCAGAAACCAGAACATACGTTTCCAAAGGTTTTTGAGACACTCTAACCTAAAAGTGCAGAAAATGTTGTTTTTCGCTATATTGGAGACTAGATTACACGGAGGGCTGACTTTTTTTCTCGTAAAAACTAGTCAAAGCATCTAAGGATTTTGGGGATAATAATCTGAAGTCTTTGGTGCAAATTTCCAAATTCAAGATGGCGGATCGAATACCCACAAAAAAGGCAAGTAACCATTTTCTAGTACTCTTTGGAATTTTTAGTAACTTCCTATGGAATATGGCAGCTATAGTCAACATATTGAATCCGCCATATTGAATTTAGAAGTTCTGATCTCAGATTTGAGATGAGCGACCAAAAATGACGCAGATAAAGATGATTTGGTTACAAAAATGTTTGTGACTACTGCAAAAACTAAATATATCTAAATAGTAGTAAAATTATACTTCGGAAACATAGAACAAAGTTTTTAATTAAAAACAATACTTTATTTTGCAGTTTATTAGATGTTTCCTTGGGTATCTCATATTATGAGAATAGTTTGACGAGTTTGGAAAAAGCAATTTTTTACATTTTTTGTATTTTCAGCATAAACAAAATTTTTAATAAAATTTTTTATTTGAGCTCCTTACGGCAAACTAAATTTGCTTTAAAATGACCTATATTACTTTTAAATTCAGTACATAGAATTCCGACAATCACGCCAGAGTTGGTATCTCATACTTGGGTACTCTCCTCTATATATTCCAAAGCAGTCTGGTGCTGCCTCCTCGTTAACTTACATATATTGATAATACGCCTTTTGAAACTGATGTGTAGAATCATTTCTTTTTCTTTTTATGAATTTCTAAAACATGAGATTAAGTACATAAAATAATGAAATCCATCTTCCCAACTCTTCCCAACATATTTTGTAAAATTTATATTAGTTGTACAAAGTTATAAGGTGATTGTTATAGTAGACACTGTTTAAGTTTTTCACGTTTGTTAAACCCAGCTTTCCCTAAAGTGTAAAGGATAACATATAAATCAATCTGACTTTTATGAAATGTAAATATTGCTGAACGACAAATTTGACGCACCTGATGTAGGAGATAACGCATACAGTATAGAGTATAAAAGCTCATTAAGCAACAGAATATTCATTAGTTACATTGTTAATAAAATTTATCATTATTACGTTAAACAGTTTTTTCTCTGATTAGCGAATATGAGAATTGTATGTAATCTGATCTCATCCTTGGCGGTTATACTTAATTCTATTGGTGAATATAATAATAAATGATATACATAATTTTAAGCTATTTTACAAAGTTTTAAGCAAATCAAAATTTTCGCTAGATAATTTGCATCGAGCTATTTGGTACGAGCCCAACTGCGCATGCCAAAATTTGCAGGTGCACAGATGGTATCCTTCTAACTGCGCAAATCATACTTGAACACAAAATAGAGACATAACAGTAAATGCGGGTAATTGATAATTAATATTGAGAGGTTGCAGGTTATTCGCAAATGATAACATTATATTAATGTAATAATATCAGTATATGCAAAAAAAAAGAAAGGCAAATTGATCTGTATATAAAAAGGATACTTAGTGAATATGTAGTGATACGAGGGTAGTTCAATAAGTCCTTAGAATGAAGTATAAAAACAATTTTTTTTGGGTAAATTTTTTTTTTTATTTTTCAACATAATCTCCTTGAAGCTGTATACACTTGGTCAATCGCTTTTCAAGTTTTTTTAATCCTTCAGAAAAGTGCGTTTTCGGAAGTTCCTCAAAATAAACACTCACAGAGGCAATGACGTCTTCATTGTCTGGAAATCTCTGTCCACCGAGCCATTTTTTCAAGTTTGGAAATAAGAAAAAGTCACTGGGGGCTAAATCTGGTGAA
>NC_046658.1:167336301-167348145 GCF_010883055.1 Belonocnema kinseyi | reverse complement strand
TATCCATGTTTCATCCACAGTCACAAATCGACGAAAAAATTCCTCACGATTCCGACTTATGCGCGCCAAAAGAGCCTCAGAGGCGACCACTCTATTGCGTTACTTCGCAGCTGAGAGCAAACGCGGCACCCATCTTGCCGATAGCTTTTTCTTGCCTAATTTTTCATGTAGAATTGAAACAACTGCACCTATAGATATCCTTGTGGCCTCAGCTAACTCACGCACTTTTAATCTTCTATCCTTCAACACCATATCGTGGATTTTATTGATGATTTCGGGAGTACTTGCTTCTACGGGCCTGCCTGGACGTGGTTCGTCACTTATTGATGTACGACCACGCAGATGTGCCATGAACTGAGTCCAATTCATTTTTTATCTCATATGGAGTTGAACCCTTTAAATGAAAATGTTTGATTACCGTTCTGAACTCGTTTTTTTCCATTTTTCTTAACGAACAATTTTTTTTTTCAATTGGTTATAAAAACACGTAAAGTCAGAAGATGTGGACTGTGACTGCACCATATATCTAGTCGGGAGTTGTGCTGACTGAAAACAGATGATTTGGAGCGATTCGCGCGCCACCTGTTGGTCATTCTAAGGACTTATTGAACTACCCTCATAAATAAGAATTTGATAGATAAATGTGATCGTATAATACTTATTTGTTTATTTTATGAAATTATTTTAAATCTTTAACCTTTTATGTTCTCAATAAGAAGGCAGAATATATAACTGAAAATTATAATTAAATAAAATAATAGAAGAAAAAAAGTTCCATATTATTTTGACAATTTTTGTCTAATTGCTACAAAACGGGTACATTACAATATCCATTGCGACAACATTTAACTGCGGATTCTTACAGGATTTTTTGCGAGAAACACAAATATTAATATTATAAACCAACATCTTGAAAAGTTCTCAAAATATCGCTATTTTTATATTAATGTTATTTCGGAGAGTCTTTCTTCTTCTAGTATTACGTACCCCTTCTCAGGGGTAGAATAATTTTAGCAACATCCACTTTGCACCACAATCTCCCCAACGCCCAGGGTTCTCTCCACATTTTGTATCCTTTCTCTGGAGTCTCTAAATCCATATCTGGTATAAAAATTCAAAAATTCAAAATGCCGCATCGAATATTCATACTGAGCATCTTGAATAAATATTTAGTATCAATTTTCAATGCAATCCATCCTACTTTGGCCCCCTATAGTTGTACATATTTCGATTTTCACTACTGGTAGGCATAACCCCAGACTGGTAAACATAGCTGGCTCATCCTCTAATGGCTAACTGCGTGATACATTAGCCCCCCCCCCCCATCATCAACTTCTACCGTAACACATTGCTTTTTATTTGTAGTAGAAGAACTTTAATATAAATTTTCTTCTTTTTTTTATGAAGAAAACAAAGTAATTGAAATTGTCTGTCAAACATTTAAAAATGTTAAATAACTTTTTTTTTTAAATCGGCATAACTAGTTTTTAAAATAAAAAATAACGCATTGTTTCAAAAATATGACCGATTAAAAAAAAACCGAATGTAAAAGAAGAATGGTTGATGTTTACGTCAGTAATCATAGTAAAATTGATTATTTAAATCACGATTTATTATTAACAAAAAAAACACACTTGGTCTACGTCCTCGCTTACTAGTTTATATTTCTGCATTATCAGTCTGTAAATAAATATAGAATTGTAAACTGAAGCTTGGTAAAAAAAGAACTCAGATCTGTTGGTAACGAAATTAACCGAAAATGTTAATTAGATCGAAACATTCAACGAACTCTAGCTTGCACGTTCAGTAGCAAGAGGAAATTTTCTGCAGAAAATTGGATTCTCATCATTCATGATTGTTTTAATAGCTATATATGTGTAAATAATCGACGTGAAAATTCCGAAAGTATTCTTTTTACAATGAGAAACAAATTGATCACTAGAGGTTGCTATATTTTGTACCCGAAGTACTATCCGAAGACAACAGTTTCGGATTACGCCTCGAAGTAAAAAATTCACTACTCCTATTTTTTATATTTTTTTCTTTATTTTATTTTAATTTTCAACTTTTTAAATGTATACAAAAAGCATCTAACTGAAATCGTTGTGCTATCTGACCGCTGAACCTTTGAATGGTGCTTTAAATTTATTCATTTACTATACCAAGTTTTTGGTTATTTCTATTTTTAAATAAATTTTTATACTTTCAACCTTCCAATTCATGCTTGAAAAATTTACCTGAACCATTGTAATAAATAAAAGAAATTAACTTGGCGACACGGTGCTGCCACTCCAGTCGAGGTTTGAAGTAGGATTTGTAAAATACTGTAAGGTTGTAGGAGGATTAACGGAAGACTTGTAAAATACAGTTCAGATCATAGGAGGACTAAATGAAGAATAATTAGACCGCCTGAGAATAAAGGTAGGATGCGCAGGCTAAAATCAGCTCAAAGGATGTTTTACTTAGTATCAGCAGGTTCAATGTAGGGAAAAAAATTTTACTCGGGTGTAGGTTCGGAAACATCTGCGAATACGCAATTTAGAGATGAGGTACTTTAGAGACTGGCATATAGGAACCTTTAAATACTTGTGGATATCTTCACGCTTTTGTTAGTTTGTAAATTTAATATTGTGGATTAGACTTTATACTGTATACTGGCAACATCTAAAGAGCAGTGTGCACACCACTTTCTTAATTCACAACATTTTAGTGAAACAGCTGTAACATAGATGCAGTGAACTGAATACAGTCTGTCAGCCTTTGCTCCGATATCAATTTTCTTTAAGGTTCTCAAACTGGCATATTTCGATGGTCTAGCAGAAACAGTGAAACCTTCCGCTATTGGCTTTCAGTATTCTATGTTAAAATTAAAATTACGCACCCGAAAGGATGTAAAACTGGAAACAAATGCAAAGCTAACTGCCGGTTTGAAAGAGAGGCTACTAACTAAAAAACGAAAATAACTTAAATTTTGTTTAACTACTGACTCTAATGGAATTCCGCGAATTGATTTTGTAACGTTTTGTTTCACTTCGCCTGCGTATAGTCCCACCGAACGCTTCAGTCTGGCCAGGGTCCAGAAGTTGGGGCAGGTTTTACAAGGAAGCGAACAACCGGTTTAGAATATAAAAAGATGAACAATATACTTTCCTATAAGAATAAATTTCTAATTAGGTTCTAAGTGTGGTTGTGTCGTCTGATCGCGTGCGTGTTGGTGTGTAGTGTGATCGTATATGTGTGTGTGTGTTGTGTGTCGTTGCCATTCTCAAGTGGTGTTTACGGTGTGGTTCGAACGTACAAGAACGTGAGTGTTGTCGGTGAGAGTGTGGTTATTAGGTGGTAAGCTACGAGTCGGGTAACGGCGACCTATCGGAATGAGTAACTTACCGGGCGTAGCTCCCCAGAGCGGAGATCTTAGGGCTGTCCTGGGGCGGGATCAGGAGGACACCATGAGGCGAGGAAGGTTGTCTGGTCGCCTACTGGGAGTGTAAGACGGCTAGGGAAGCTGCACCGGGTGAGAGATCCCCAATGTTACCCGGTTCATCGCACCCGACTACCTGCCGTTCCTGCGTCGCGCAGCTGGGTATATAGCCGGTGTCTGCGCGGGGGCCTGGATGCTATGTAACGGTTTGTTACATCTCCCCCCCATTCGGGAGAGTAAAATTTCGGGTGACAAACAAAAAAAAATCATTTCTTTGGCTGCTATATGTAAGATAACAAAGGAAAATAAGAAGAGAAAAAAACAATATACAATACCATGTTGGTCGGAATTTTGCTCTACCCAAGTCATTCCCGACTGCCATGTGGTGCACCGCGCCTTTGGCGCTGAGCCGGCTGCTGCATCGTAGATTCCGGTATCGCACCCAGAAGCGGAGCGTTCCTCGTGGCACCTGGTAGAGCGTACCGTCCGGGAATGTAACTCGGTATTCTGATACCGTGGGTCCTTCCGGGGTAGGTTTTGTCTGCTGTTGCTCTGCTTGGGCTGGCTGCGGGTCTGGTGTGGTTTAAGGAGACGTTGGGGGGCTCAGTGTAATAAGCGGTATCTCCCCCCCCCTTGTGTAGTTGGTGCTGGAGGTGCTGGTTCCGGTTTGAGTACTGTTGCTGCTGATGTTGGTGGGCTCAAGGTGATAATGGGAATTTCTTTGTTCTGTGTGGTTGGTGCTGGAAGTGCTGATGGTGGATTCCAGAACGTTGGCAGTCTGACCTCGGCCATGTTGATTATGCGTGGTTTTTGGACGGTGCCACGCAAGATATTTACCGTCGTTTTTTATATCGGTAGTTTTTGCGCGCGGTTTGTTCGCGCTCGCCTCTGTATGGTTGTACAGAGGTCCCATTTCCCTGAATCTTTGGAAACCGTCGCGTTCCAGCAGTTTCTTTAGCTCAGTTAGTTGGCGGTGGAACGACATACTGCTATCGCTGCTGGCACGGTAATGTCTGTGTGATCTCTCTGTCGTGGTGGTTGAGTTGAGACAGTTCGTCGGTTTCCAGGTCTTCGTTGAACGGTCCGAGGTCCTTTGCGTAGTTGTGTCGGCTGATTTTGCCTTTCTCGTCTTTCAGGTCGAAAATTACGGTGGAGACTCGTTTCACGATGGTGAACAGTCATTCCAATTTTTCTGCCAGCTTCGCGTTAAGATTGTTGATCTTGCTGGATAGGTAGTGTGTCCTTTTTAACACTTTGTCACCCACTTCAGGTGCCCATTTCACCCACTTCAGGTGATTCAGGTATGCGGGTGTGAATCTTGTAGGTGTGCTCGGTGCCGTATTGAAAGCAAATTGCAACTCTGGTAGAAAGAGGTCCCACGTCTTTTGTGATTTTTTGATGTTCTGGGCAATCATCGTTTTAAGGACCCTGTTTGCTCGTTCTACTGGGTTGCACTGGGGTGTGTACAGTGGTGTAAGGCGGTGTTTGATGTGCATGTCTTTAAGTAGTTGCTTTACTTCCATTCCTATGAACTGGCGGCCGTTGGCCGAAACGATGGTGCGGGGACAGCCGTGGCTCATGCAGATCTGGTTTTTGATGGCGGTTGTCACGGCATGGCTGCTTGATTTCCTCAGCGGTTTGACTTCTACCCACTTTGTGAAACGATCTTGAATTACAAGTAACCACGTGTTTCCTGTTGTGGATCCTGGTAGGGGTCCAATCAGGTCTACAGATACCATTTCCCATGGTTGCTCGATGTTTGTTGCATGCATGGTTCCTGCTGGAGCTAGTTGTTCAGGCTTGAATTTCGGGCAGCTCCGACAGTTGCGTACGTGTTGGGCTCCCATCCTCAGCATGCCTGGTCAGTAGTGATGTCGGTCCAGACGGGCGAGAGTTTTTGCTACTCCGAGGTGTCCGGCCTTCGGGTCATCGTGCACCTCTTTTAGTGTCCTCGCGTGGTCTTGTTTTGGTACACAAATCTTTCATTGTTCCTCGTGGTCGTAGTCGTTATCTTCGACTATGTCCCTCTTTGCTTGTTTCGGTCTGTAGAATGAACTCTTTGGTCCAATCCGGGCAAGCTAGAATCGGGTCAAACGTGAGCCTCTCCTTTAGTTTGTCGAAGGCTTGTTGGTGTTAGTCTGTCCATTGCCATATTGCCAGGTCAGGTACAGGACGGGGTAGGTCGTGGCTTCAACTGCCGTCGGAGGCTGGAGTTCGCCCAGGGTGTTATCTTCCTTGAGTTGGTTCCGGGGAACGAGAGCAGGAGCGGAGCCACGGATAGACCGGTCAGGAGCACCTGATGCCGAGGTACCCTACACTTGAAGGGCGGCCACGGGGGCACCCGTCGACCGCCAACCAAGTCGGCTACGGGGAGCGGGATCAGGAGGAGCGGAGCCGCGGGTAGGCCGGTTAGGGGCACCGGACGCCGATGTACCCTACACTTGAAGGGCAGCCACGGGGGCACCCGTCGGCCGCCGATCAAGTCGGCTATGAGGATCAGGATCAGGAGGACACCAGGAGGCGAGAAAAGTAGCCTAGGTGCTATGTAACGGTTCGTTACAATTTAATTTTTCCAAAATTTTGTCTGTTTTTGGTTTCGTTCAGGATAGAGGCGAACCCGAAGCTGTAACGAGGTTTCAGATTCGTGTCTTTTGCAAAGAATCTTCTCGCAAACTATATTAAGAAATTATCTGCTTAATAATTTAATATTAAACTCGGTATTTCGACTACTATTTAGGATATTCATTTATTAGTTTTAGATTCGTTTTTCTCGCAAAAAAGCCTACAGTAATGGACATCAAAAATTTACCGCCATGTATATCGTAATCTTGTCTTGAAAGGCATTAAATTCTGTGTAACTTATCAGTGATCGATTTAAAAAAAATTTAGACTAATAACAAAATTTAAAAAAGAAATAAAAAAACATTGATAATCATGAGAGTAGGATGGAAAACATCTTGCTTCTACAAAAATGGCTTCAAAAGTGATTGTCAAGTTAAATCAACTAACTAAACATGTATTGAAAGGAAGAAAAGGGCGTCAGTTAAAAAAAATAGCATAAGATGAAGAGTTAAGAGGTTATTACTTATTATTCATCTATTCTTGTTATGTGCTTAAACTAGAAATAATTTTAAAAAAAGAAAAAATATTGTTTGGAAGATCGTGATGATTTTACAGAAGAAATTCTTGCTGGTTTTGACTTCTTCAGTAACCTTTCAACACTTAATCTTTTACAATTTTTTTTAATTGACGCCTTTTTTCTTTTTATTGTATGTTCGGTTAGCCGACTCTCATTCACCGACAATTTTGAAGCCATCCTTAAGGAAGCAGGATGCTTTTTCATCCTAGTCTCATAATAATCAATGCTTTTTAACTACCTATACAATTTTATTATTGTTTAAACACTCTTTATGCATTTATTTTTTAAAAGAATCTACACTACATAAATCTTTTCCGGTAATTTATATATAGTGCCAGACTCTTAAATAGGGCAGGGATAGCGAAGAAAAAATTTCGCTCGCTCCTTTGGAGTTAAGGCGCTTGTATCTGTCAAGCACTCATATCTTTGGGACTCGTATCTTTGAAGCAGATATTTGTACCAAAAGGTATCAATTTTCATACAAAAAATACGAATTTTTAACAGAAGAGCTAAATTCTTAACCAAGAAAGGTTCTTCAGTCGTTAGTGAAAAAATCTCTACCAAATTTGCGAAAAACATTTTTCCTATAAGAAAAAAAGGCATTAAGAAATTTCTTCGAAAGCTCAATCTTGAAATAACAACGTGCATCTAGAACTCATGACAAATAATCATCTGTCATTAATTCTATATACGATAATATTATATAAAATATATGTACGTAGCCTCAACATATGATTTTGTACTTTAAAAAATGTAATCCTATGTTTCTTGTTGCAGAATTGAGTTTACAATTCGACTGCTTGCCTAATGGCGATCCTATTCCTGGCGTTCCTCGTTATAAGAATTCTTTTTTATCTGAACTGTTGTCTCTATCTTTTGACCAACCTCATTCTCCAGTAAGAATTCCTTTTCTTGCGAGCCCACATTCACCAGAAAATTCCATCCTTCTTGCTAGACCTCATTCTCCAGAAGAGAATGTTCCTCTCGACAGACCTCATTCCTCAGAAAAGATTCTTACTCTTGCCAAACCTCGTTCTGCAGAAAGGGCTCTACCTCTCGGGACACCTTATTCTCCAGAAAGAACGGCTCCTCTTACCAGACGTCATTCTTCAGAAGGGACTCTTCCTCTTGTCAGACCTTATTCTCCAGGAAAGACACTCCCTCTTGCCAGACTTAATTCTTCGGCAGGGTCTTCTCCTCCTGCAACGCACTCTGTTCGTGACACGCCTCGATCTCCTTGTAGAAGACATACCCTAAATACTATCTTTGGACTCAAACATGAAGATCTTAGATTTATTCGACTTGTTCCTAACATGTATCCAAACCGGATTTTCGAACTTCGAAAATACATTTTTCCTGTCGATAAACCCATTCAAATACGAGCAAAAAGAAATGCCCTTACGTCCTTGCCAACTGGAGACCAAATTGTATTATCAACGTCCAATGGTGACGTCTTTGGAATGTTGGAAAAAACAAGAAAGAAAACAGTTTTTCGTGCATTGTATACATTTGCTAATGTCGCAGGAAAGCGGGCGAAAATTAATATGTACAGCGGCGCAGTTAAAGAATTGTCCGCAGAAGAAATCAGGGAATGTCCAGTAGGCGGTCATAAGCCCATCTCAAAGAGTTTCAGGGTAGTACATGCCTAAACAATTATTTTGCATCCCGTTATTTTAATTTTAAAAAATGGGCACGCCTGCTCGAAACAACATATTTTAAGCTGTCTATCGATACTAGCAAATTACTTTACACATTGAACAATCATAAGGAAAATAAAGAAGTTGGTTGTATTTTAATTCAGAATACTTAACAATAGTGTAATGTGGTAATAACTTTAAATACCACTTGTTTTCCTCGACTGGTGAAAACAGGATCCTTAGGGAGGAAAAGAGGGAATTACTTATATTTGTACCGTGGGCCTAGAGAGATGCTTCACAAATGGGTCGTTTTTTTGTAGAACCTCTTACTGGCACCAGTATTTCCTAAAATCTGTTTAGAAAGGGATTCGCTGTAATGTGCCGATATTCCCGATAACGTTTCGATGGATTCGCTAGGGCCAATGGCTTATGCAGCTCTTAACGTGATATCACGTGGATTCCGACTAATTTGGAAAGCAAATAAAAGAAAGACTCCTGCAATCAACGACCGACAAAAAAACTAAAATATTCCTATTACGAAATTTCTCAACGATTAAAATTTTAACAATATTTTTAATTACGAATGAGGTCAATTGTTCTTTGTGTGTGATATTGGCGAAAAATTCTTTTAAATTTCTTTTGTAGCTTATCGCTGAAAGACGAGGATTTGAAAGACCCGATGTGCGGCGGATTGGTCAATTACAATCCCCCGCGCGCGCATGCGTAGCGACCTTACTGACCGGGTACTCACTACCGTGGGAGACCTGGAGCGCCATTGTGTCTTGACCGTTTGAAGGATGAGGTAGAGAAGTTGAATTTGGACCATGGCTAAGTAAGCTATCTTTGCCGAAGAACACCTGAAGGTAAAAAATTTAAATTTGGTTCCATGGGTCACGCAACACCAGGCAGCGTTATCATTGAAAACGTTGTTAATGCTTGCCCTTCCTTAACGGTTTCCCTCCCTTTTAAAGTTTGCTCAAGTGTGTTGGCAGTAAGTTACGTAAATAAATAACTAATTCTAAATTATTTAAATAGACAGAATCAGACTTGTAAAACGTTTTTATTTATGTAGAATTGAATAAACCATGTTACTATTTGTCTGTGAAAATCCTGCTCTTATTTTTTTATAGCCAAGTTCCAGAACAGACTTTCCTCTAGTAGTAGTTTTTGCATGTCATTATAGGGGATTAGACCACTACTTCACGTATCTGTAAAGTGGCCTGAAAATATATTCCCATTTCCGCGCTGTCATTGGCTACACGGAATATGTGACCAGCAGTGGCGGGCGTTGGGGAAGTTCCTATAGACGAGTATCTTGTCTTGCATAAACAAGACTTGCAATAAACGAATGTTGCAATAAACGAGGTTTAACTTTAATTTCATTTGACGTTTCAGTAATCGGAGCAAAAGGAGGGACCCACTAAAATAGAGGAAGCAATAAAACTTTAGAATTCGCAGGTGCGAACGCGATCCGATAATCTATATTACTTTAAATAATGTAGCCGCTATGATAAACACAATGGAGCCTGACATCTTCTAACCCAAGGTCTCTAGCGAGGGAAAGTAATTAAGTTGATCGTGCAGAACAATTGTATCAGGGAGAGACTCCCAAATAATATTCGCAATATTCTTTTGCTTTGCAATTTCCATTAGCTCGGAATTTTTCAGTAAAAAGTACCTAGAAAATATACAAAAAAGTTATATATATGTTTGAAAATTTATAAAAACATAACACGCAAAAATCACTATCTGAATCCAGAGTTCGAATTAACGCCACTATTGACACTGTTCGACAAACTTTCACTATTATTTTGAAAAACGATACCAATGACACTATTTCCAGTTAATTGGGTCACGAATAATTACACAAAACTTCAACTCCTGATAGTGAATCCAATTTTTCCCACATTTTATTTGAGGAATGACAAAATTGAGTAAGCACGGTGGATTTTTAATAAAATAGGAGAAACATGTGCAATAAATTCTTTAAATAAAATTATGTACAGGTACGATATTAAATTAAAAATTGAACTCTTAAGGTTTCATGGCAAAAAATATTGCATTTTCGACAAAAAACTTGAATGATCAACGAGAAAATATTAATTTTCTATAGAAGGAGATAAATTTTAAAGAAAATAATTTAATTTTGAACAACAACAAATTTCAGCTTAAAATCAAACTTTGCATTTACAATAATATAGTTTAGCTTTCTAGTAAAAAAGATTATTATTTTAAAAAATAATTTCCCTTTCTACGTTCGAATGCAGTTTTTCAAAACAGAAAAATTAACTTTAACCCCGAAAATTTTCATTTTTTAACAAATAGTTGAAGTTTCTTTATAAAGTAAGTAAATTTTTAACAGAATAGTTGAATTAAAAAAAATTTTATTATGAACACAATAACTGAATTTCCGGCATAATCAGTTATGGGAAAACGCGGACATCTTTGGTATACGAAGTAGTGATATCTGTGTGTTTTTAGGTTATTTTGTCCCATATGCAAACATAAAAATATACAGAAATCAGTACTACGCATGCCAGAGATTTGCGCGTTTTACTATCTCTGGTAAAAATAATTGAATTTTCAACCAGATATTTGAGTTTTTAAAGAAAAATGTTCTAGTTGATTTTTAACTGAAAGTCTAATAATTGATTTTTTCCCCATAAGTATTTTATATATCAATAAAAATTTAGGGATTTTATCCTAATATAACATTATCCATGAATATTTGAATTCATAATTGAAACAAATTTTTAACAAAGAGTTAAACTCGCAGCTAAAACTGATTACTATCTGATATCCAAGGGCCTATAGGTCCGTGTCTACTGACAAATGATCTTTTAACCATTTTTGGTGCTTTTGTCACGATTGAATATCTTTTATAAAAAAAGATATCATATTTATTGGACTGGGTTGTTTCTTTCCCTTTGCTCAGAACTTCGGCCACCTTTTATTTTCTATCTTAATTCGGCTATTTTTGTGTTCTAACTTTATACCGGGGGTTTGGTGGTCTTCACAGATCTCCTTGGCATTGAGGCATTATAAGCTTCCTTAATTAAGCACATAGTGTTCCCCACCAGACCAGTGTTTCCGCAATGAAAGTTGCGTTTGTACTCTGAACGTGTATTAGATATTTTCACTTCAATGAATAGCTAACTTCACTTCGTAGATTGCTGAGGGGAAAAAGGGACCAAATGAAGTTTGCTGTTGGTTGAAGTGAAAATATCTAATTCAATATTTTTAAATTGGGCTTTCGATTGTGGCGGTGCTGCATGCTTTCAAACTTTGGCAGGAAATTCAAATTATTAAAGTTAAAGTTCACACCTGCGAAAGTCGGTCAGATGCCAGTGCTTGACCATATGCCCAAAGTCAGTCCAACTATGGTAACCGATGTACGGTAACCAGGGTTGGTCTGACTAAGGAAGGTACCCGAGGTGTACCTCACCGATTTTCTAGAAATTGTGATATGTTGTAGAACAACAAAAAATATTCGACACGTATTTTTTTATACGTGCCCATAAGCCCATTTAAGGGGTGAAAACCATCCTTGAAGTTCACCCCTAAAAACACATTTTTTTTAATTTCTCGAATACAATTCGTAATTTTTTACTGAAACAAAGTGGGTAACACTTGTTATTGAAAAGCAC
>NC_046658.1:167333594-167336201 GCF_010883055.1 Belonocnema kinseyi | reverse complement strand
GCAAAGAAATTGAAAGTACTCTATTTTACAGCTCTTTACAAGCCCTATCTAAAGAAACCATAAAAAATTATTTTCATCAAATATGACGTGGGTATAAGCATTCTTCAAAAAATTAATATTTTTTTTCAAATTTCCATACATCTGAAAACTTTAATGGCAATAATATATTGTACAGAAAATATTTGTTTTTTTACGTAGACACTGGAAATTTTCCAGATTTTCTTTTTCGAAAAAAATGTTTTTTTTTACCCTACATTTTTGAAAAATATTTTTCCGAAGAAAAAAGCTCAAAAATTTTTACTGTATTCACTTCAAAAACCAAACCTTTTCTCTTCGATATATTCTTGTCTATCATTTAAATTTACGGAGATTTTGAAAATTTGAAACAAAATGTCAATTTTTTGAAAAAATGTTCATACTCACATCGTATTTGACGAAAATAATTTTTGAATTAGTGATTTTGATATAGCTTATAAAGAGTTATAAAATGCAATACTTCAAATTTTTATGTGGTCTTTTTCCAGAATTGTTGAGGGATCAAAGATGGACAAGAAATTTTGGAATTTTCAATATTTAATTATCGTTTGAAGAAATTAGAAATGAAACTCATACGTAATTGTCAGTTTAATGTTGATTTAAATGATATTAAAAATTATTTCCTGACTTTGTAAAAAAATATTCAAATTAATGCGCTTCGAATTTCACCGTGTAAAAACAAATAATAATTATTATTTATAGGTATTGGGAAAATGACTGTCAATCCTATAAATGTTATAGAATTATTATTATTATCTTTTCAAGCTATAAATATACAAGAAAGTCCCATTACTAAAGATGAAATTGCTTTGAAGGATAATATAGAAAAACTATTACTTGATTGTATAAATAACTTTGAGGATCCAGAATTCATTGTGGAATCTACATTAGCTTTCCAAGAGCCATTTAAGGATACTGAAATGCATATTGTTGAAGATATTGACAGAATCTGGTCAGCGGATGTTGATGAAGACGGACTAGTATGTACAGCGGATACAGAATATCTATCTTGGGATTACAAACGAAAAGCTGTGGACTATTGGAGAAGCGGAGTTACGAAAAACCTCGCTCTGCAAACTGTGCAGCATAGATTTCGAAAAGTCCAATCAATTACACAGTTGAGACGATGGGCGCATACTTTGAATAAAGGAAGCACTTATAAAGAAAAAATTGGAAGAATCAGTAAATTTGTATTAGATAATTTTCTGTCGGCTTCCGATGCCGGTCATATAATTCACGATAGAGATTTACAAAAATGGGCATTACAAGCTCAGAAAATCGTTGGACATGAAGATATAAGGTTTAAAGCGTCAGGTCATTGGCTACAAAATTTTAAAAAGGCTCATAGAATAGTCAGCAGAAAGATAAATAAATTCGTAACAAAAAAGACTGTTGAAGGGAGAGAATATTTACAAAAAGCAGCTGATGATTTTGTTTCAGATGTGAAAAAAATAATTAAAAGCAAAGGTTTGGAATCAATTTACAATTCAGATCAGAGTGGATTTCAAATTGAAATGCACTCGGGAAGAACACTAGCTATTGAAGGCGAAAAGAAAATTGAATATCTTGTAGAATCTGTAAGTTCGACGACTCACAGTTACACAATTCAACCACTCATTTCAGGTGATGGAAGACTGCTTTCCCCATTATGCATTATTTTAAAAGAAAGTAAAGAAACCTCTGGACCGTTAGTAGAATCCAAATTATTCAAGCCATCAAATATTTACGTGATGCCTTCCGCTTCTGGCAAACTCACTTCAGGTATAATATTTATTATTGATGATTACAGTTTTTAACTTATGTCACGTGAATGAAAATGAGTTTTTTCAATGGTTACAGAACATTTCAAAACATGGCTGAAGGATGTGTATTTTCCCAATGTTGGGCATTCAAGTGTCTTATTAATTTATTCGTGGAGTGCACATTGCCCTGATGCTGTAAAGGAAGCAGCACCTCCAAGCAAAATTGTTGATGTAAAAATAATTCCAAAACGAACAACAGGCAAAATTCAGCCACTAGATGCTTTCGGCTTCTGAGTGTGGAAAAATTACGTCCGTCGCTTCGAGGACAGTGTAACATTAATGAATGAGGATATAGAACTTCATAAAAGAAATAACATTATAAAACTCCAATCCTTGGTACATAATGAATTTTCATCTCCTCGATACAATAACCTATTCAAATATTCATGGTATAAAAGTGGCTACGTTGAATCAAAGCCAAATGAATCTTATAACCCCGTAGATTTTAGTTTTGGTAATGATTGTAATGAGCGTTGTGAAGTTCCTGGTTGCTCTAACCCAGCAATTGTAAGATGCTCTTGGTGTAAGAAATCATTATGCTTAAAACATTTTTTTAATGATTATCATTATTGCCAGGATTATAAAAAGTAACATTAAAACTCAAAACTAATGAAATATTAAATTTTTGAAAATTTTTTTGTACTTTGAATCAATAATTTTTTATTATCTTTGAAAGTCCCATATAAAAAGAATAAAATCATAGAGATACGACAATATCTCCTGTGGGGCTGGTTCACCCCTTATTATAGGTTTTTTATTAAGGTGAGAA
>NC_046658.1:167330825-167333494 GCF_010883055.1 Belonocnema kinseyi | reverse complement strand
AATTTTAATAGTATCCAAGAGTTTTACACCATGATATAGTAATGGAATAACGAAATATGACAGTATAAATGTTAGGGGTAGCTCACCCCCTCAAGGGATTTTCTTTTGAAAATGCCGGAACAGATCAACTTTATTTTTGATTATTGTGCATAAAACAATTAATTTTGTCAAGATTCAAAAGATTTTGGAATGCGTATAGTGAAAAAATGGCCATCAAATATAGTTTTTCATTAATAAAAAAATCGGGGGTTGCGAGCCTGATGACTAAAAATAATGCATAAATATGTGCTTTTCAATAACAAGTGTTACCCACTTTGTTCCAGTAAAAAATTAAGAATTGTATTCGAGAAATTAAAAAAAATGTGTTTTTAGGGGTGAACTTCAAGGGTGGGTTTCACCCCTTAAATGGACTTATGGGCACGTATAAAAAAATACGTGTCGAATATTTTTTGATGTTCTATAACATATCACAATTTCAAGAAAATCGGTGAGGTACACCTCGGGTACCTTCCTTTAAGATGTTTTCAAGCTGCCATGGTCGAAGCGAGGTTGGCGAAAAACGTCGGCGGCGAGCAAAAAGCCGACACTCTGTCCAATTCTGGCCCAACTATGGTGAGACAATCGGATAAATTGTGACAGATTGGTCGTTACGATCATAATAATGCGGTCGGTCTGACTCTGGATACAGCAGTCGTATTAACTCTGGTTTATTGTCACGAAAAGACCGTGAAACTGCAGTCGGCCCAACTGTGGTCAAGAGTTGGCCTGTCCGCCGACGTCACATGTCCCCGTAACAACGGATGCAAATAACCTGCTTCATTTCGATAGAATTACTTTTGGCCGCAGTTGATCTGCTCGTATTATTGGGAGGTCGGATTGGTGCGTTACTTTTAGAAATATGTAAATATTCAAAATAAACCATTAAAAATTCTTAACCAGAAATAGAGACGTTTAAGGATAGATATTTATTATTTATATATCTCTTAAATTACACAGGCCAATAATTCTCAGAACCAGAGACCAGACCTACTATACCCAAGCCCGGTAACTTTCAAGCCAAAAAGAGCCAACTTTCGAGCGGCCAAAAAAATTTAATTACGCGTATGGGTATGATAATGTATACTAAGGGGTTTTGGAGGTCGCTGATTACAAATCCAATATCCAATAGGGTGTTTTAACGTTGTTGCGAAACTGCGAAAATACTTAACTTCAATCAATGATATATCGATGAAAAAAAAGCTATCTTTAATCTGGAAAATGGATTTCAGAGGGCAAGGGTGCTCCTTTGTGATGCTTTCGCCCGTTTTTGAAAAAAAAATTTATTCAAGATGCTATGTAACCTTAAATATAGCAAAAAACGATGTTTTTTGCACTTTTAGGTTACAATATCTCGAAAACTGAGGGTGATGGAATTTTTCTGAGGTCGGATTCGGATTCAGCGCAGCAAAAACCTTCGGGTATACTAGGTCTGGTCTCTGGTTCCGGACCTTTGTCAAATTTTGTCGGCCTGTGTTATCAACTTTAGTTTCAAATCAACAGAAATGAAAAACCTTTGTTAATTTGTGACACAATATCATAGTTGAAAAAGTCGAAATGAAACATTCAGAATTATTAATTGAATAATTCTGTATATTAAAAATGTATCTATTTTAATATATAATGAAGCTAATTTTAAATCTTGAAAAATTTTAAAATTCTAAAAAAGCCTCGAACACTGAATATTTTCAAAGTATAGCTTCCCCACTTATCAACCCTCTTTCAAATTAATCTATGAAGACAATACAACAGACATTTTTTGTAAACAAACTTCAAGTGCTTCGATATCCGAGTGGTTAGAGTACGCGGTAAAATACACTAGTTTAGTTAGGATTCGAATCCTGGACGAGTAAGATTGTTTAAAGCGTTAAAGCGTGCGATTAAAAGTATAATTAACGGCGTGTGTCAATTATGTATTTAATAATAGTAAAAAGTGAAGATTATATAATAATAATTTTAAAAATGACTTTTTGAAAAATTAATTTTGGTCGAAGGTTGGGCCGGCGTCATCTTAATAGAAGGCCAATATATGGGGCCAAATGTTGGCCCGACGCAGAGAAGCCAAAGGCGGTTGACCGTTATCATTGAGCTGGTTGGACAGACAAGTCGCGCACAAAGTTGGACCGACCGTACGACGGTTGGCCCGACCATGGGCCGACGGTCAATTTGCACCTGGGTACGTACCCAAATTTCACGAAAAGTCCTTTTTGAGGAAAAATGTACTGAAGACGGTAAAACTGTTTGAGGCTGCATCTTTTTTTAAAACTGTGGTAGGTGTTTGCTATTCTAATATATTTCCTCCCTTTTTCGGCAATGAAATTCCTCGAAGTTTGGCGCTATTCAGTTTGTCCACGTTTCAGCTACTCCTACTGTTAAATGAACAACATGAAATTTTAATTAAAAAAAGAGGAATTTCCAAAAAAAATACAAGAACTCTGAACCAAACATTTGAATTTTGAAATAAACTAGATCAATTTAAAAAAGAGCTTTCAAAAAATTTTTCTATTTTAACAAATAGTTGAATTTTTACTTACGAGGGTGGATTGATAAGTTTCCGGCCTGACCAAGAAAAGCAACGTTTTTAAGAATTTTTTTTTTTTATTTCTCAACATAATCTCCTCCAAGGCTGATAC
>NC_046658.1:167323386-167330725 GCF_010883055.1 Belonocnema kinseyi | reverse complement strand
AAGCTATCTAAGGATGGTACTATAGAACGCCACCTCAAGGTAGGCCTAGTGGCGCCATCTCTTGGTCAGGCCGGAAACTTATCAATCCACCCTCGTAAGAACGAAACATTTTCGAGCAGCAATTGAATATCTCAATTTTCAATTACCAAAATCATTTTTTAAATATAGACGAAGTTTCAATAAACTTCAAGAATTCTCAAGCAAAAAGTTAAATTTCTAAGAAAGAAAGAAACAATTTTTTTAGTATTTAAGAGAGTAATTCAACTTCAAAACCTAGTTGTTAAATTTTTAACCAAAAAAGAGGATTTTTTAGATAAATTCAAGAATTTTGACCATACACTTGAATTTTCAACTAACAAAGATGAATTTTTAAACAAAAATATTAATTTATCACGAAGGTTCAACTAAAAAAGACTAATTTTTTACCAAGCAAATGTTTCAATATCATGAAATGTACGATAAATGTTACAATATGGACTTTTATAAAAACATTGTTTAAATTCTAAGAGGTTAATATATGAATAACGTTACTTTGGCCCGATCGCAGCAATATTGTGAGAAGGTGGACTGTATTTATAACTTTGCATTCAATTTTTTTCATCAAATCGGAAAGTATTTGTCTAGCAACATAAGGCGTTTTAACCTGCATTTATTATTTTATTAATATCAATAAATCAGATAAACAAATCGTATAAACAAATATATTGTATAGCTGAATTAAAAATATTGTTAGAAAAATGTTTGAAAGACTATCGTAAGTTTTAAACTTTTACGCGAGGAACAAGTCAACTGATGGGTCCTAATAAAAAACACCTATCTCATGCGGGTGAATTTTAAATCCCTCAACTGTACCTGACCTCTCTAAAAACAACGCATCTGTAGCGTGCATATTGTAAACCTCGTAACTTTACTGAGCCTGTTTAAAAACAACGTGACTCGATTTTTCCCTTTTTTCAGTAGAGCTCATTTTAATTGTCACAATTCTATTTCATTTCAAATTGAAATGTAATCACGGAAATGTGAAGTACTACATGTTTTTCAAATATTAAAAACAGTTTTCATAAGTAATTAACTAATCTTACGGTTGATGAACCATTTTGCTTTACAAAGATGATTACCTAATTGAATTACGATCTGCAGGCGTTAATTTATAAATTTAAACCGAAGTAAACATTTGTAATGTTTCTACTTGCCTATTTTGAGAGCTGTCGTATCTAGCACCGTTTCAGACGATATTTTAATGCTCCTTTCATTACCTATTGTCCGTGATCCCGACTTTGGCATGTTGCGCTACTGCGCTCGCCTGGCACAGCGGCACTCATTGGTCGCTGTTGGTGCGCGATTCAAACCGGGTATAATTAAAAATGATTGAAATTGAAATATATAATTATTATTGATTACACATGAATATCAGAAATGACCTAATTTATAATGTAAGGTGAAAATAAAATAATAATGCATATATTTTGTAAATAATAGGATATTTTCTTTAAAATCAAAAGTTGTATTTAAATTTCATTGACCAAAGTTTTTGCATTATTATTTTTTCTCTCCTTAAATCACAAATTAAGTTATTTCTGATATTTATATGCAATTTATAAAAATTATCTATTTTAATTGATTAATTGTTAATTATACCCGATTAGAATCGCGCGCTAACAGCGACCAATGAGGGCCGCTGCGCCAGACAAGCGCAGTAGCTCAACATGCCAAAGTTGGGATCAGTGCCTACTGCAGTCGAAACGAGGCCGATCGTGATACACGCCGGTTTCCGGAATACCAAACATCAACGATGTCCGTTTGAAAACTCCAGGAGAGACTTGACTTACGTTTTTTTTATCGGAACCATATGAGTCAAAACCCACTTACGTGTTTTGCATTTTAATGTTTTTGAATGAAATTTTTTTTTTGCAGTCTTGTATTTAATGCCGAATTGGAGATCTGATTCGCCTCAATATAGTTATCTAATTTTTGGAAAATCGTCAAAAATCGAGTTACGTTGTTTTTAAGCAGGCTTAGTAAAGTTACGAGGTTTAAAATCTGAACGTTACAGATGCGTTGTTTTTAAAGCGGTCCGATATAGTTAGGGGATTTAGAAGTGACCCGCGTGAGATAGGTGTTTTTTATTAGGACCCACCGATATATTTGCCACGCAAAACCCAGCTTTCGCTAAACCGTTAAAGATCATATAAATTAAACTTTCTTATGAAATGTAATTATCTCTGTCAATTTGTAGTCGTGGAGAGATTGTACTTTTCTTGGGAGATTCCAGATGACTTCTCTATAAAAATATCACATTAAACTAATGATGACAATATATAGAAAAACATAAAAATTGAATAAGAATTTAAAAGATAGATGTGATCGTATACGATATTTTTCCAATACCTTCGTGGAAAACGCAACTTTGTTGGCTAGTTTAGAAACGGCAAAATTACCGATTTCCAGGTCATTGT
Organism: Belonocnema kinseyi; assembly: GCF_010883055.1. Classification (NCBI taxonomy): domain Eukaryota; kingdom Metazoa; phylum Arthropoda; class Insecta; order Hymenoptera; family Cynipidae; genus Belonocnema; species Belonocnema kinseyi. The sequence continues at coordinate 167,328,269 of NC_046658.1, read as the reverse complement.
CCGCGGCAATGGAAAAAGAAGAGCAAATCGAAACATAAGATAATATGAGATTTAGTTATAGCTTTATTTATTTTAATTTTTAATATATTACTACATTTTCTTCTTGTACTGTTGAAAATATTTTCACTATTGAACCTTAATCAGTTTATTTTGTCACATTTTTTTCATATGCTTCGTATTGTAATTTACATCTTAATTATGTCACACAGCTTGCCTACTGTTCCATTTTTTATAATTTTGTGGAGAAGACTGTTGATGAAACGACAAGAATTTTCGGAACAAAATCTTACTTTATATTTAGTAAATTGCAGTTAATTGGAAGATTTCCATAAAATTAATAATTAGGCGGTTTGGATAATGATTTGAAACAAAAATCAATCCTTTTTTGGATTGACGATAATTATGAATGTTGAATCGTAGATTCTTCTTTATGTCTTGTGGTGATAAACTATCTTGATCTGCAAATTATAAAAACTATATATGGTGATTTATTTACAAATTGGTACAACAAACCTTCTTGATCCGGTAGATACTTAAACTATAATTCAGATAATTTATTTTGTCACAAAATGGGTTTAATTAAAGGTGTTTAGTAGATATATGTGTCAAATTAAGTGATATCCAATTCAGAAAAGAACATTTTAATAAATTAAAAACACCCCTAATAAATAATCACTGTCCGCTTGAGATAGTAAACGACATTATTAAAGAACGCATTTATGAGATTTTCAATAACAGTAATAAAAAAAAACAGGTGAAGTGACACTTACAATAGATTTAATTTAAATGTTACCTTACCTTACATTCAGGGTCTATTTGAACGGTTAAGAAATTCACTTAAAAAATTTAATATCAACGTATATTTTCAAAACGAAAATACTTTAGATAATTATTTGTCGAAGAAGAAAGATAGAGAATTCATTGAAATTTTATCTCATGTTATTTATCTGATTAATTGTAAATGTTGTAATAAAGCTTATGTAGGTGAAACTTGCCGGTGAATTAACAAATTCAACCACAATTTCTGAGCACAAAAGAGATTGTGAAGCTGGGAACTTTCACAATGGTTTGTCACAACAATCTTGGAATTTTAATCATTACTTCTATTTTAATTTAAAAAAACGTTAAAATAGTAGCTACAGAAAAAACACGTATCAACGAAATATTATTGAGTCTATTTTTATAAACAAATTTCGAAAGATTTCAATTAATTTACACACTGAAATTCTAAGTGTTAATAAAATTTATCAAAGCATTATAAAATGATGCCATTTGTTTAGTTACAGAAATTTCTTGCTTAAAAATTTAAACTTATTTTCGCGCTTCCTCATCAGAAATTTCAATTAAAATTCGTCCATTGTTTTTTCAACGCTCAATACGTACACTGCCTATAGGTATTTCTAAACTGTCAATTTCAGTTTGTCCTTTCTAACCTACGATAAAGTTTACTTTTTAATTTCTTTAAAATGTAGTCCATATTAAGTTACGTAATTATTTATCAAGATTTTTTCTTCTTAAGATCACTAATTGTACAAATTTAATTATCCAGCTTAAAACCTTTTAAAAGGTACGCCTTGTAATGCAACGACAATACAAGTTAGTTTTTGTGTCAGATAACACACGTTTTGGGGAAAAATTCAGCGATTTGACAATTAAGTGACGCACGTTGCTTTTAAATTCTATTAAAGCACTATATTTCTTTTTTTAAAAGTTTAGGGATAAGAAGTTACTAGAGAAAATAAATAATCTGTAAAAAATGTCAAATTAATGAAAAAATACCATTTTTTCAATTCTTCGAGGAAAACTTGGGTTTTTCACTTTTTTATATTGATTATAACTGATTTACTTTTTATCAAAGATAATCATTTTTCCTTAAAATTGAATGCTGCATTACCGACACCCAAAGCTTTGTCCAGCACCTGTAAAAGAAATGTGTATAAAGGCAAATTTGGGGTAAAAATGAATATAAAATTTCCAGGATTAATCAAATTTTTAGCCACTAATGAAATCTGCAAGGTCAAAAGAAAACTTAAAATACTATTGTCAATTTTGTAAACTGTCTAGAACCCCGCGAAATGCAAATTTTATTGCGATAAATACTTTGTCTCAGTGGAAAGATTCAGTTTCGGATATGAAGAATAATATAATCACCGGTAAAATGCAGCTTCTGCTTTTCTGTCATTGCAAAGGCAAGCTTCATCAATGCAATTCTTCTTCCCAGATAAGAATCTGACTGTTTGCCAGAATGCAACGCCACGAAATGTACAGTGTCAAGTAATTTTGTCAATAATCAAGAAAAAAGTGACCAGTGAAAAAGATTTGAAAACATCAATCTTCCAATTCACGCAACCAAGCGGTGAAAAGCCGCTTTAAATCAGCTTTGGAAAACAAAATTTAGAAAAAGTTTCAAAGCAGCTACTCACTTCTGCAGAGATCTTTTCATAAATACAAACGAACTACAGCCTGAGTAATAATGTAACTTTAGGAATCGCTTCAGCTCTACATGTGGCTACGAAAAACAGAAAAGTTGTTGAACCTCAGTTAAAGATGAAATTTGCAGCCAAAACCCACTGTATTGGCGAATACTATAGCTATAAGAGTTTGACTTTGTGCATATCAAAGCTGATAAAGCTTGCAAAGGTGTTAAAGGAGTAGTTCATTGTAGAGATCTAAGTGCTTTCATTCAGTACATCCAAGAAAAACGTCAAGTCACTCAGATAGATTTAAAATATGGAATTGATGGGGGCAGCGAGTTTTTAAAGGTTTGTATTTCCATTTAGTCAACGGGAAACGAAGAATGTGCATTGGCAAGATCAAGCTATCCATGTTCGCAGGAAAATTATAAAAATTTGTCGCAACTTTAGTATGCATTGAATATCAATGAATTCGAAGGAACCAGCGCCCCTGATTTAAGGCTAGCAAAAATCCTAGAGGGCATTATGACTCATCCTTCTCTAATCACAACTAACAGCTACAAAATATTCCTTGGGTTTATTCCTCCTCAGAGTTATACTTAATGCTGGATGTTGTGAACAGATTATTGGCTTATATGTTGAATGAATTCCAAAAGCATCTTTGAAATGGGCAAAATTGTGTCTAAGGGTAATTACTGTTAAGATTTTGGAACAAGTAGACCTTTTGCGTCAATTATAACGGCAACGTAATTTTAGGTTTCGCAATTCTTTACAAGTGTCCGAAGAAAAAAGTTGTAGCAGCATGTTTTGAAAATAATGTAGGCCTAAACTTTCAAACTAGCATTACAGTTTGTAAAAAAAGTTAAATAATATTGAAAATAAAACTCACTCCTAAAGTTCATTCTGTCTTTTTTCATGTTAAGCATTTTTGTGATAAAACGCAAATGGCACTCGAATTCTTCAGCAAACATGCGATGAAATCTTTACATCACGATTTCAAAATAGTTTGGGACAAGCATAAAGTCTCCAAAATCCATCCAGAATATCCAAAGAAACTTCTACGCGCGGCTTCTGAGTACAGCAGCCAGCTATTGAGAGACATTCCAGATACAAAATCAAGAAAAAAATATGCAGTTCTTGCACCTTTTAGTTAAAAACATTTCAGAGGCATTCCGTTATATAATCTGAAAAAGCGCAGCTTTTTGGGTACTTGTAGCTGAATAAACGAGACCTGTGGTTTTCAAATAGGTAGGCTATCGACAAACTTGAATTTTTCTCCCTTCCTTTGAATCTGCGGATCCACTAAGAATAGAGTGATGAAAAATTCCAAGCAATTAATTAGTTACCTCACCGAAATGTGAAATAAAATGTTCTTTTTGCGATCAGTCTGCGAAGCACTCATAGACACAGGAAATGAAGTCACATGCATCTCGAAAGACTTTTTCAAAGCAAATAATCAATAATTTTCCACATTCTCTATCAGACGAATCAGCGGAATGATTGTAATTGGGCCAACAGGCCAAGCAAATCTTGCATCTGTAGTATTCATATCCTCAAAGAGTTAAAAGGAAAAATTGTTTTGATTACCGAAACATTAGAACTTTGCAAAGATAAAAGTAAAGTATTAATTCAATTAAAAATCTCTTTTTAGGAACTAGAACAAAGTAGCATATCTTGTAATTCATCTAAATCTTTGCAACAACAAGAAGAAATGGGAAGCCCCACGAACATGTTCAGTAACGTAACTCATTACGTCAATCCTTACTACTTACCGATGAGGAAAAAGAAGCTTACGTAGAAACATTCAGCAGTCTTAACAAAATACGGAAACGCCATTTTGACGCTTTGGTTGGATAATTTTGATACATTTTTGTTCCCTGACCAAAAAGAAACTCTGTATACGAATATGAGCTTATGTGAATCAGCAAGTAGCCATGCTTCTGCAGAACGAATTTAAAGATATAAATTTAATAGCTTGAAACCTTCGTGTCCCTCAGCTGTGAACATTTTAAATAACTTGCCCTTGAGCCTTCTGGAAAGAGGTCGAGAATTTGTGGACATCATGGCGCCTCTCCCATTAAATCACGATATTGTGTACAGTATTAGGTGATTCCACACTACTGTTAAGTTTGCCGCGCGATCACAGCGAGCATGGCCATCACACGAGTCTAATCGCTGCCTTCCATAAGGCGCACATAAAACATTGTGCAAAACTCGCGATGGAAATGTGGCTAAGGAGATCGTCGTGAGAGTTGGTTGGTAGAAAAGCAGTTCCAGGGGCCTTTTGGACAGTTATGTTTCAAATTTGAAAATTGCTCTTGCTAGATTTTGTCTTCCGCTTGAACTGTATTATAATAATGATATAGTAAAATAAGTTACAGTCTGTCAAGTTAAAGCGTGGGTGGCTTTACTCGCAGTCGGTAAGGTGTATCGACATGATTTTGGTGTCAAAATATTAAGAAGAGCTCC
>NC_046658.1:167315725-167323286 GCF_010883055.1 Belonocnema kinseyi | reverse complement strand
TGGTGAAAAGCACATCGAAAAGCGACTTGCGTGGGCCCAGGAAAATGTTGATCGAGATTGGGACGAGGTAATATTCACCGACGAGACTTCTGTTTGGGGTTAAGTGACGTCATCACATGCTTGGACACATTCAACCTCCAGATTAGTGCAGCGGACTGTAAAACATCCGCTAAAAGTGCATCTCTGGGGTTGTTTCTCGAAACATGGGTTTGGGAGATTGCACCTACATATACGGAACTCATTTTTTGTAACGTGGTAACAAGATGAGAATTGAAAGCAAACTGAATGTTAAATCAAAAAGCATGAAAGAGGGAGCTTTTCTTAATATTTTGACACCAAAATCATGTCGATACACCTTACCGACTGCGAGTAAAGCCACCCACGCTTTAACTTGACACACTGTACTTAACAAAGGAGAAATTTGTTGGGATACATTTTTAATTAAGATGATTAATTATATAGCAAAAAATATTTTTATTTTAAATAAAAATAGCTAAATTTTTAGCCAAAAAATCCGCCCGCTCGCGGGCACATTCTCATAGCGCACTGCGCAAATGGTTCGCTTTGCTCGCAAGTTTGAGCGCGCCTAGGGCTCGCAACTGTTGATTCTCGCGCTTCGCGCTCGGTCTTCCTATATTCCTTATACTTGGGCACAGATTTTTAAAATCTGAAAGTCAAAACATCGACAACAGTAATTTAGTGATAGTTACTTCTTTTTTGTTAAAGCTCCTTCAGCTTTAACGACTACATTCTCAGCACGTAACTCGTGCTTCGCACTCGAATTTGTATCTCGACTTGTATATCATTTCCATAAATGTATATTATTACAATTCATAACATGCATTAATATTAAAACAGAAGAAGTTTCATTGTCTTTTTTTTTTAAGAAATTTGCATTCTTCACAAAATTTTTTAATTAAAAATTTTACTGCGATTAGTTTCAACCAAGAGTCATAGCTGGTCAGTGTTTTATGCCAAGAAGTTAAACCAAACTTTCAGCAGCGTTGTGTTAGATTGGAATTCATATGATCTCATTTTCACATTCCTGGCCCACAGTGAGAAAAAAATGACATTTTTGGTGCAAAATAACGTTCATCCCACAAATATTGAACGATTTAAACAAAAAAATTTTAAAAAAAGCTGCTAAGATTCATAATTCATAATTTATTTATTAATCTTATGATCTTTAAAACAAATTTAATAAACAAATGCATTATTCGGCGATCTGTTGGCAGAGAAATTCGGGTTTTTCAATGCCAGTCTTTTCAGATGGGAACTTGATGGGAAGTTCAGCAACATTCATAATAATTTCATCAATTTTATTATGTATTAAAACAAATTTGATTGGCAGATGACCCAATAATACATTTGTTTCTTAAATTTGTTTTTAAAAAATCATAAAATTGATCAAAAAATTATGAATTTTGCTGAATTGGTCATGAAGTTCCTAACTGAAAAGACTGCCATTGAAACAAACCGAATTATTCTGTCGACAAACGCCCGAATAATGCATTTTTAAATTAAATTTGTTTTAAAAAAAGATTAATCAACAGATTATGAATTTTGTTAAAATCATCATAAATTTCCGAAAAAAAATTGTCATAGAAAAAAAACAAATATTTCTGTCAAAAAATACCTGATTACTGAATTCGTACACTACATTTGTTTATAATATAAACAATTATAATGAGAAGAGAAAATTTTTTATATAATATTGCTTCGATTCCAATTTCTTGCAACATAACTTGGAAAAAACGTGTATTCATGGAAAATCGTAGGAAAAATTTTTTCAACAAATAATTTGTGTATAGCAAATTTTTTTTTGTATATTTTCTAATATTGGAATATCTTCAACTAATGTTATTTCATGCAACTTGAGCGATTTCAACGATTTTCCTTTTAATGGCGAGCACCGGGAATGTCAAATAAAAAAAAACGAAATTTTTTCATCATATTTGTTTATTTATGAAAAAATTGAAAACCTAATTAAAAAATCAGGCTGGAAAACTCTCTTAGTAATCTTGTTATCATTTTTTACCATTTTTTGTCGAAATCGGTAAAGATTCTGAACCAAACAAGTCATTTTCTTCCCAATTGTGTGGCACTCCTATAGGTACGAAACCACAAACTCTTCTTTTTCTTAGAATAATCTTGTAGGGCATAAAAAAATAATACAAAAGGCCAATCCAATCTGTCAATTATTTCTAGAGTTATCGTGCTAACAAACTGAAAATCTACAGACTCCACACAGGCACACAGACACACAGAAAGACAGGCAGACAGACACATTCGTAAAAACCTGTTTTTCGGATTCAGGGCATCTCAAAACGTGGACATTTGACAAAAACGGGGGGGGGGGGGGGGGGTGTCAAATTTTACACAAACCTAATACCTTCTCTGGATGAGAATGTAAAGAATTGGGGATTCCATTAGAAAAATGCATTATACGCCTCTTGCAATATGCAATAATGATAAAACTTTATCTACATTCACATATTAGATGGCACTTATAACAAGCAGCGCATAATGCTTGCTGCAGAGCGCTCTTAGATTATTATTTTTAAAATGGTATAGTATGGATCAATAACATAATTAAACATTTCCCTACCGAGAAAATCATGTTTTAATTCATTTTTTAACAATAGAAACCCGATTTTCTAACAAAATAATTACATTTCCTTTCAAAAAAGATTAATTCATAATTAATCAGACAGTTTCATTTTAAACTAAAATATTCGTATCGTTCGCCCCAAGACATAACTCCATCTCACTCTGTCATATTAGATAGAAAATTGTAGTCCTATATTTCTTGTTGCAGAATTAGGTTAACAGTCCGAATGTTCGTCCAATGGCAATCCTATTCCTGGTGTCTCTTCTCCTGGCGAGCCTACTCTTCGTGCTACTTCAACGTTTTCTCCAACGTGGCATCGTTCGTCACGGATTCTTGGATTAAAACTTGAAGAACTTACATTTATACGCCTTATTTCTAACAGGAATACAAATAGGGTATTTGAATTTCAAAGATACACTTTTCCTCTGGATACATTGATTCATTTGAGAACAACAAATAATGTCCTTTAGCGCATGCCAACCAGAGAACAAATTGTGTTATTAACTACAAATGGTGTACAGTACGTGTAGGTTATCATTTTTCAAACCGTTAATTTGAATCAACAAAATGTGCGCATCCAAATAAAGGATTAGAGCTCGAACTTTTAGCACCTTAGCCCAATGGCACGTCTAAATCGGAAGTGAATTTATTTAATTTTGGACAAATATTTGATTGCGCTGAAAAATTGATATATTAATTATATGTGAACCTAAAAGAATAATTGAATTAATTCAGACAAAACATGCTGAAAACATATTTCCATTAAATTAGAGAAGGCTACGAACAATTGGGAGAGGGGTGCAAAGGATTCATGCTCTTACCCTATCACATAAATATTTCGTTTTCTTACATTTTTGATCATTTCGTTAATTTAAATTTAAAGACTATTTATATCAAATTTTTGAGGCAACCGCAATAATTAAATTTTGTATCAATTATGCCCTTACATCGAATAGGTTTTCATAATTTAAACAAGGAATTCTGTAAGACTAAACTTTTTTCTGTGCGTCGGATCTCGCGCTCTATGCTTGGTGTTCACGCTCAATTGAAGTGATTTCAAAATACGAAATTCTCTATATGATAGTGAACCCCATTATATTAAATTTATCTGAAATAGACCAATTACAGTTTGGAATCACAAATTGGATTTTTCATGATCATTTTATTGTAGTTACCCTAATAGAAATTTATACGGAATTTTTTTCAGATATTTAGATAATTTTCCTTTTTAGCTTTTTCACATTCGGTCAAATAAGATAATAATGTAGCACACTTCTTAAATAATAGTTTAAATATTAGTCTAGTGTTCGTTTAGTGTGACCGCGTGAGATCAAAGTAGTTTTCTTATTTGCTTAGCATGCTCGCGACATTATTGTCGAAAAACAGAATGCGGAGCTTTTGGCTTACAAAGTTCCAAACCTTCAAAATTAAAATATTTTAGGATTATGTAATGTAATTCAAACGATTTGAAATCTTCAGAATGAACGATTAGATATGTTTTTTTTATATAAAATATAAGAAGTTTAATGATTTACTTGCAATTAACTTTATCCAAGATTCAAAGCATTGACGCCATATTGTTTTGCAATGTTCCTTATATTTTTAATCAGATGAGTATCAATTACTTGATAATCTTACTATCACTGTAACATCATTAAATATCACATGATTTTTAAGCTGTTAAATAAAATTTGGAACAATTCACGTAATTGGAAACAATTTAAAATGATTGAACTTTTAATTATACTTAATCGTTAGAAATCGTGTCCAATCCAGTAATCAAACCTCTGTAGCCAACTCTGCGAGCCACAGCATGCAGGACGGTGGTGATAGTAAGATTTGACGTGGGCAGGTAGATTTTAAAAATCAACAAGATGGCCAACAAGAACATTTGCGAGAAATGGTCACAAGTAGAACATCGACTGTGTCTACTGAGGATTGTTTGACTCGCGTCAGCGATTTGCAGCTAACCACTTCAAGAGAAACATCGTGAAAAAGCATCAAGAATAATCTACTTACCTCAGATGATCAAGCATTAAAAATTAAACGTCATGGTTGATTTGACCCGAAAAAACGGGGATATTAAACTTTAGTTATAGGAAGGTGTACCACAAGATGAACCAGCGATACGTGAGGTAATACAGCGTGATAATGTTAATGATAATTTAGCGCAACCATATGATGGTCCAATGCCATCCCATTTTCCAGAAGAAAATGGCCTTATTTATCTAGAGCAAGAAGCAGACATTTGGCAACCAAAAAGGTGATTGAAATGAAGCTACTTTAACACAGATAAAAGTCGCCTTTATCTGTTGACAAAGATAGAGAGAAAAATGTGAGAAGCTAACATCATCTGCTCTTCTCACTTAAGAATCCGCACATAGAATACATTCACCAGAATCAAACATTTTCTTTCGTACCACATGACTGTGTGCTTAAGGTCTTAAAAATATACTAAATCTGCAGACGCATCATCGATTTTTTAAATCATGCGCTGATGCTATGAGAGAAACGCTCATTGGCATTTCTCACGGGTTCAAAATACATGGAAATGGAATAAATAAATAAATGTCGGACAGTGCGTTCAATCAGAGGAGAATTAGAGACGACATATTCAGAGAACGAGAATGACATCTAGGCTATCGCTGCAGGTGAATCATATAAATATCTGCGTATTCTTGACCCTAAGAGTATTTAGAATAAGGTAGCAAAATTGACGCCTTTTTAAGGTGTATCCAGATGGATCATTATTTCTGAGCCAATCAGCTCTAAATCACGATACGTGAGAAAAAGTTTATGATAATCTGATTTATCGGCATTGGTTTTCCGCTTGTTGACTGGAATTCGCAAGCAACCATAAAACAAAGATACAACAGCATAGCAGCTAAGACATTAAGTAAAGGCATTATGGAGAAGTGTCGGATATGCATTTATTTATCCTATTGTGATTGCGATTGTAAACAACGTGCACAGAAGACGCATTAAAAATCTCGAAAGTCTATAAGAGTCAGCAGAAAACTGGCAGCAGCTCAAAAAAAAGTTTTACTAAACACCTGTCGCATTGTAAGAAACTCCCTTGAATTTTACAAAGTATGTGACTGAAACTCGAATGAGTGACAGACGTTATCTTTAAAAAAAGCATCCGCGGGTGAACAATCTAACTTTAAACTATACCATGGTTCTAGTTTTGTACCTACAACAATATCGTCGTAAAAAGTTGCGAAATTTCTATGTAAATAATATGTAAATAAACATAAAATAATTTTGATAATTTTATCACGAAAAAAATTGCATAACCTACATTTTTTGACACGCAGAACCAGATAAAAACTTTCAAAACACTTGACATTTAGGCTGGCCACTACTCGTCACACACGGAGAGAAATTTCATGAGATTGATTCACGGAACTGCTCCTTGATTTTATCACACCTTTGGCGCGAGAACTGAGATTTTGGAATCCTTTAAGTTAAGGCATCAGTTTTTGATTTTAAAGCAAGGGTTGAGAGATCTTATTTCTCGCGCGGTAGGTGTCATAAAATCAAGGAGCATTTCCGCGAATTAATCTTTCAAAATTTCTCTCTATGTAGTAGATACTGAACCTATTGCATACTTGAATTAGAACCTTAAGAACCTCCATTTATTACACTCATTCGATACAAGCAAGATCTTCAAGCTTAGAAGATATACTTTTCCTCCGAATAAACCAATTGGTATCATACTTCAGGTAAACGCGATTAATAAATTGTCGAAACTATTTTAGTAGTGCATTTAGTGTGTAGAAAGTGATTTTTTATTCGTTCTTCTTTCACATGTATCCATCATTTGCAGTTAACTTCAACTGCTTTTGAATTAAAATTAAAAACTTTTTTGGTTTAAATATAAATGTATGTAATTGAGGAATGATTCTTTAAAGTTAGCAAACTAAAATATATATTCGAAAAAAGCAATATCTCTTTAACAATAAAAAAGCAACTTCAGGAGTCCGTTCAAGGATTTTTATATCTTAAAATTAGCTGTGAGACTTTGCGAGTTCTAGATGTGATATAAAATCTAAACTTCGAGTCAAAATTTCTGGTTAGTAAAAAATTCAGAGAAATAAAATATCACCCAGGTAATCTGCCCATCCGTAACAGGGTAAAATTGTCAATAGCTTCAGTTTTAGTACTGCTTACACTGAAACTATTAATATTAAAAATCCTACACAAATTAATATACAGCCTTTTATCCCCCATTATTCAATTGCATTTAAATTTACGTTTCCTTTTTTTTCCTTCTTATTATTGTCACAAAAGGTTCTAGGTTTAAAATTGCTGCATAGAAAACCTCATTAATATCTTATACGATCAGAATTATCTATGAACAATCCCTTTCTAGCTTCTTGCCTAGTAACATTTTCATGTACAGTCCAATTTTTATGTTGTAACTAAGCCTGACATTATCAGTTCAATGTAATATGTTTGAACGACGATTATGACGAAAGTAAAAGAAAAGTTGCAGAAGGCGGAAGCTAAAATAATATATCATACGATGAATATGAACCCTAGATGCAAACATAAGCTAGTGGTTGTCATATCGGATATTATCACAAAAAATAAGATTTGAAATTCACGGTTGTAAAATTTCGAGTGTATTATTATCGCTGCTGAACAAAATTTTAAAGAATAGCTTTTTAAAGTTATAAGGTGAAGGTGCATGTCTAATTGGTTCAGGTACCTTATTCAAAAAATGCACTCCACTTACCAGAAGGAACTTGGCTACTTACAAGATATGTGACGTGATATTGTCAGCACAATTTTTCTTACACAAGGCTGGAATCAACAGCTGAAGTCACATTTTTGTTTTTAAAGTACAGTCTGTCAAGTTAAAGCGTGGGTGGCTTTACTCGCAGTCGGTAAGGTGTATCGACATGATTTTGGTGTCAAAATAATAAGAAGAGCTCCCTCTTTCAT
>NC_046658.1:167312620-167315625 GCF_010883055.1 Belonocnema kinseyi | reverse complement strand
AGGGAGCTCTTCTTAATATTTTGACACCAAAATCATGTCGATACACCTTACCGACTGCGAGTAAAGCCACCCACGCTTTAACTTGACAGACTGTACATCATGGTTAGCAAGGATCCTTGATTTCTTTGACATAAGCTGTTGGAATGCTTCAAACGCATTTCTCGAGCTTTCAAGAAAGTAAGAGGGTACGGTTTAGTGGACGGTGAAGAAGACAGACCAAAAATAATCGCTTTAGTTTCGAAGGGTTCAGCAAACTATTGTTTAGTGTCCATTGATAGGCTTTGTTGATATCACTCTTAACTTGCGCAACCAAACTATTCATTTAATAGTTGAGACTCCACTCTCGATCCTCACGCATTCAGGCCATTAAAGTTACGATGCTTATTTAAAGGAACCTTGTGATGAGCAGTATTAGAAGCTTCAGAAAAGTCAAATAAAAGAACCCTTTTTATATCCTTATTTTCGATATCGATTTTAAAGTCTGAAGTTACTTTCAGGGAGGCTGTTAATGTATTGTGACTAGATCGAAAACCCGATTGTAGCGGATCGAGTAGCAGAAAAAAATCCTACTTGAAGTGTTATTTCCTCGAAGTTTCTCAAAGAAAACTATCGTTGTTATTTCTAAAAAAAAATTGGTATCTCGAAAAGTAGAGCTTGCCTGTACTGCTGTATGGGAAGTACCAGAGTTTGAGGAGTTAAATGATGGTAAATTTACGAAGGCTTTTAATAAATCATTAGTTAAAAAACTATGAGCTGATGCATCATTATTAGCTAGAAGTAAGTATAAACGTTCAAGTAAGTGTCAAATATTTCTATGTTTCTTCTTGTTCTGCACAACATGATAATTATATTGATCAAATGAATCCCTGATTTTAGTTTATAATGAGTTAACTCGCTGAAGAAAATATGTTGGTATCAGTAGATTTTTCTTTTTCTTTATCAGGTGACGCTTTTTAGTTTTCCCACTGAAACTACAAAAAATATTTACCCTGTACCATTTTCACCCTCCTACCCTGTTTACATCTCTGAGGGAGGATAAAAAGTTTAATTTGTTTGTGAGTTACCGCATGGGGATTGGAATTTCTATTTTTGAATTCAGTAAAAATAAAAAACACCACATTTAAACTGAGCAACCACAATTTATTCTGGCAGTCATCTCGAACTTGCATGTGATCACCGCTGTTCAAGCATTCATTTTTCAATTGCATAATTTATAATTTCCTATTACTTGTAAGTGTTTAATTGCGCGCGTACCTTTCGCTCCTTTTTCTGCTTTCGCACTGAAATCGAAACCTTATTCTAACAGCTCACTGTCGTAGCAATTAGTAATTTATTCATGCATACTAAGACTTTTAGAGCATATGCGAACATCCCCTTAATTAGGAAACAGTACAATTTCGTGAGTTTTTCTTGTGCAACATATTCATGGGTAAATAGCTCTATAACCACGAAATCCCCTAACACCATAACTTAAGAACTCCAAAATCATAGTAGTTACGGGAATGAAGTCACGAATCAAGGTCCACTTCATTACTATTTTTTAAACCCCTTGATTTTTCCTAGCTACTCGTGGGATGAATATGGCGACAAATGAAGAAAAACCAAACCTCAAGAGGCTTAACACAGATGTTAACCGCATGGAGGAGGTTATGGAGAGATCTTGCACGAAGAGAAGCTTGAGACGGGACACCAGCCACAGAGGCACTCAGGCCGAAGAAGCCGTGGAAACTCCCGTTCCACAACACGGGAATAGAGAGTGGGAATTCACCCTGAGCCCAGTTTTGGTGGGTGGCTCCAAATAAGCGAACAAGAAGCCGAGGGTCGAAAGTGCGCCAGCGCCCGCGACCTCGACTCCAGGAAAGAAGGAAGAAGAAAAACCTTTTTTCAGTAGTAGGACAAATAAGATGCAGCGCCGAGCTTGACCCGAGGCGGTTTTAATTGAATCGACCCACAGTGGGCCAGGAGACCCTGTTTCGTGGCCAAATGTCGGAAAACATATAGAAATGTACAAGAATGAATTGCAAGGACACTAATATATGGTTTTCGAAGATGCTGATTCCGAATCTGATGTCAGAATTCCATAAAACAAAATGGCGGATCCAACATGCCGGACGATAATTTCAAAAAATTATTGGATTCACTTAAAAAGTGGTATCTAAGGGTTTTTGGAGGCTCTGACTCTGAATCTGGAGTTGAAATTTCGAAAAACTAAACGTACTTGATTTTATTGAGTCCCCTTGCCCCTCACTATTCGGGGTGCTTGAGTTAAGTGAGTCCCCTTGCCTCTCACACTTTCAAATGGTTTTCGTTTACAAATTGTCGTGACTTCCATCTCCCTCTTCATCGGTCAATTCAATTTCGTCTAGCAGAATTTCAGTTTCTGAAAGATCAGCCTCTTCATCTTCTCGATTTGCTATATCGGAACTGGATGTTGCGTCTTTTGGTATCACATTTACTTGAGGCGCAGCGAGTAAAACTCTCACATTTTCGGAAATGGGCAAAAATTTCTTCTTCTGAAGTCGCGAATGAACACTGATCGCAGAAATAAGTGGATCGGAAGAATCCATTACAGTTAAAATTGTTTTGAAATTACGAAGTAACTCACAGTCAAGTCCAAGATGTTCTGCAATTTCATCTGTATTTTCAAAAGCTCGTCGAGCTGTGTTCCCATCGTTGGTAGTACCAGAGCCTCCTGATTTTGGTTTATCCACTATCAATCCCAACTTTTCCCACAAAATCTCTTGAACCTTTTTTTTCCGCTGAGCAAATTTTTTTTTTTGAGCAGATCTTACTTGCCAGACCTTCAGAGGAAGCCTGTACGAAATGTGCAAGCAACATTCTAGTATCCTTATCCACGCATGTAATGGACTGAGTCCATACATCAACGAATTTACGTCTGGTAAAAATAGGTCCTTCAGCTTATTGGACAGGTCATTGAAGAACTTAGGAGTTGAATGACAGATGGGGCAAGTTTGCATGGATTTTGTCCCTGTTATTATGTTCAG
>NC_046658.1:167282314-167312520 GCF_010883055.1 Belonocnema kinseyi | reverse complement strand
GACAGATGGGGCAAGTTTGCATGGATTTTGTCCCTGTTATTATGTTCAGTACTTTGCCGTCTATCAATGTTAAGAATAAAGAAAAATGGATTCGAATACTCCTTCTATCATCTAATGCAACTCTATGAGTTTCTAGCGTGCCAATTTGATTCTAAATGTTCTTTTTTTGATTCAAAACAATTGCCTCGGTTTCTTTAGTTTGCAGTATCTGAATAGGGCGACAAGATCTTGGCGATTGAGACGCTCTGTTATTCCATCTCATTGTCTTCTGCTGATTTAAAACATTGCTTGTAAGGTGAATGACCAGTACTGCCACCCATACCCCACGAACACATCAACGAAAGATCCATTTCCGTACTATTCAAATTATGCATATGCTGGATTATGACTTCCCTTTGCGATTCCACAATCCTACTGGAAGTGTGATTCAACAAAGTCTGCAGAGTTACCTCTGCTTTTTTCCGAAATCGAAATGTTTTCTTCGGGTGGTCTACATTGCATCTTAACTTCTCTAACACAATTGTACGATGGCCAAATATTAGCACCACAGTTTTGGCTTTCCAACCGTATATTTGTGTACACAGATTTAGTTAGGGAATTATCGAGAAGGAAAGTAAGAGCTTCTTCAGCAGTCTTTTTTTTATTGGAATTTCCGCTGCCTCCAACAATTTTCTAACTTTTCTTGGTTGCTCCAAGTTTCCTGAAACCTTCTTGAGATTATTATACAAATCTTTCTTATCAGTTCTATTTGCTGCGTAGCATGAAGCGATTAATAGTTTCTCCGGATCGTGGTTCTGTTTAGTACTGATTTTTGCAGATTCCCGCTGCTTTGAGCGATCAGATTTCTCATGAAATTCTAGACTTGGACGACCAAGATGAGAAGATGTTAGATGTTCTCGCTCAGTTTTCATGGTCAATAAAACTGGAAATTCAGAATTCAACCATTTAGCATTTTTCGTCTCAAACTTATCCATGATCCTCCTCGCAGCTTTGTATTTTTCAGAGCGTCTACTTTTAAGAGCTCTCAAAGAGGCTTTTAATCTCTCAACATCTGCACTTTCAATGTTATTGACATTCAATTCCATGTAGAAAACAGTTGTTTCTATATCAGGGCTCACCAAAAGGCAGCCATTGGCTGCCAGTGGCAGTCAAAAAACTAGGTCAAACTGGCCCTAATATATCTTGTCGTTCGTTATTATACCTCCCGCCGCGCCGGGCTTGGAAGATATTATCCTTTCCAAAACTGAAATACAATTATAAAAAATATATCAGCGTTTGATTTAATAATATAAAAATAAATATAAACGTTTTATTGAATATTTATATATTGCACACAATTGACATAATGTATAATGATCAAATGTTTAGATGATATTGTTCAAATTTCTTTAATAAATATTCATTGAAATAAGCTATAGCTATAATATGACTATGTTATTTATTGATACTTAGTGATTAATAGGTAGTTACAAAATTAATAAGAAAAATTAATATAATGCTTGAAAGGTGGAAGAATTAAGCAATTACTATATTTTATTGCCAGTTTTATAATAATTACCGTAAATAAAAATATTTTTATACAAAAATGTGTCATATTTCATTATTTGTTGAATGAAATAATAAGAATAAGAAAAATTTAAATGGACAATTGTCAAATTTTTTCAATTCATTTTTGTTCTCATTTAATTTAATTTGATCAGTGAGTATAATTTTATGTAATACTATTGAAAAAGAATAATTATTACTGTTATTATTGAATATAATTATTATTAGAAGTAATTATCAAAATGAAATGAATGTTTCAATTAAAAGTGCTATCAAATATAATAACTAATCATACATTTGAATAAATATTAAAATATCTACCTCCTCTTTAATTCAATTTAAATTCAATTTCAATTGAGTTTCAGTAACTTGCATCTTGCATTTTAATAAAAGATTTTATGCAGGCAAGAACTAGAAATAAAGAAAAAAATCAACATTTAAACAGAGATAAACGATATGTAGTGTGGAAGAGTTACAATCGACACCTGCTCGATCTTCAAGATATTTAAACTGAAATCCTTATATTTTATCGATTTTAAAGATGAGTCAAAGTTATCAATTCTAAGAATTCCAAACTTAAGAAATTTCAAATAAAAATGGTGAAAATTATAGAATTTTTAATTATAAAACTGAAAACTTACCTAATTTGTAATTCTAAATTCTCAAAATAAAAAAATTTAATTTAAAAGATTGACAATTTAAATTTCAAAAAAGTACAAATGAAATCTCTTCAAATTTGAAGATTCATAAATTAAAATTGTTGACTTTTGATGATTTCGGAAGTCAAAAGTCAAGTTTTTAATTCTAACTGTTCTAAAAAGAAGAAAATTTGATATTAAATCATCAAAATTAAACAATTTTTAATGAAGAGTTTAAAAAATTAAGAATTCATAAATTTGAATAGATTTATGACTCAATGGTCTACTCTCTAAATATGAATCAGTAAAATTTCACTGATTGTGAGTGAAATTTCCCTGATACAAATAGCCTCTCTACTGGAATTGTTTAAACTCTTAAATCGCCTATATTTAAAATTTTTTGTATGAAAGTTTTGAAGTTTGAAAGCTTCTATTAAACAGTTGAACTAACGTCACAGTAGCTTCAATACGCTCTTCATTTAAAGGTATTACAATTTTTTAATAAAGCCAATAAAAAATCTTTCCAGTAACTAAGGTAAATTATTTTTTAATTTTAACACAAAGTTTGTGCAAAATAAAGGAGAACGATAAGAACGAAGAAAAAGATTTTGGCGACAGTCGTTTTTCTTTTTTTTTCTGAATTTTCATTACAAATTTTCCAAATTTTTCCTCCATTTTAAAACTTTTATGACAGCTTTAATTTGCAGATAAATTTGATTCACTTTCTCAATTAAAAATAAAATTAAAATTGGAAATTAAATGTATTGGAAATTCGAGTAAAAAGGTTCAGACCCCCCGGCGTGAACGACGACGAGACGTAACTTACCGTGACCGAAACCCTTCGCTCGATTCCTGGAAAGCGAAGAAAAAAATTGGTGGCAGCCATGCACTTGTCATGGCAGCCAACACCTGCTTGAAGTGGCGAGCCCTGATCTACATTATCAGTATTGAGGAGTTCTCCAAGAACTTCCCTTTTAGTGAATTGCGTCATTTTATATGACAAAATGTTGAAATATGGAACACAATATGGGAACGACAGTGACAAACGGGGAGAAGAGAAAAGAATAATTTGTTAACTTATTCAGAAAGTTTATATATTGAACATGTATGTATTTTATACATGAATTATGTTCATTAATATTTCACTAATATCTGCGCACGGAATGTGGACGGAAAGCGGATTGCCGAAACAAGTGAGTTCGCACGTCCTCGTTGATGCGGCTGGGAAAACAAATGAAGGTAAGCCAGCAGCAGCGCAGCGCTCTACACGCCATGGCATGGTCGTGCGCGGCCATGTATATATACTATAAGCAGCGAAACAAATGAAAAGTAGCAAAAAGTAGCACACCTATGCTCAAGTGCACATCCTAAGGAAGACATTCATATATTTTAGAACTCAATATGTTGTGTTATGTCATGTTATGAGCAATCGGAAGCAGGGGCTCTGCTGTATAATCTTGTTCTACATTCACTAATAATATGATTGTATTAAATTGCAATTGACAATTCCAGATTCAGTTGACTTCAGAAAAAGTTTACACTTTGATTAATAAAATAAATGTAGGTAGGAGGTTTGGAATCGATTTCTTGGAATAAAAAAACGTATTCGACGAACGTCAGTAGCATTACTAATTTTAGCAAGCTTTTCTACTTTGTGCCTATATCATCGGAACAAAAATTCATCAATCAACGTATAATTGTCGTCAAAAATACTGCAATTCTTCTTCAGCTTAGTAGTCCATTTTTTTCCGAATTCAAGAATCGACTTTTGACCACGAAATCGGGTCTCCTGGCCCACTGTGCGGCCGAGGGTATGAGTTACGCAGAGGTCCTCAAAGACCTCGAGTAAAAGGTAAAGCCTGACGCTCTTGGTGTAAATATCAGGGGAGTCAGGCAAACGAGAAACCGAGAGGTCCTTGTGGAGCTTGGACCTGCATCAGAGGGCAAATCTGCGTTCTTAGCAGCCATCAAGGAGGCGGTTGGAGAGGGGGGTAACGTGCGGGATCTCGTTTCCCGTATAGAGGTCGAGGGCTTGTACTTCGACACTACCACAGATGTAGCAGAAGCCGGAGTAGCCGTAAGAAGCCACTTAGGCAGTAGACCAGTTGGAGGTGTAAAAATCAGCCTCATAAAAAGGCCCTTCAGAGGAAATCTGAGGGCTTTCGTGGAGCTGAATGAAGAATCGGCGGCGAGATTGGTGCGCGCAGGACACTTGAAAGTAGGGTAGGTGTCCTGCCGAGTGCAAAACAAAACAGAGAGGATGCGGTGCTATCACTGCCTAGGCCCTTGCCATATGGCAGCTGGATGTGGAGGCCCCGATCGAACGAAGGCACGTTGCAGATGCGGCAAAGAGGGACATAGGGCTGCGGCGTATTAACACACGCCGCGGTGCTACCTCTGCGTCGCAAAAGATGAGAAGCCCCGGACAGACCATCTTTTGGGGACGATGAGGTGCTTGGCCTTCAGGGAGGCAGCTGGTTCGAAGAAACCTTCTGGATGTCCAAGGTAATAAAGTCAACCCGGCTGGGAGGCTCATGCCGTCCTCGGCTGTGCGGTACAATCGCACAACGGAGGGCGGTACGGGCGTCCTTTGTCTGGGTATGTAGAAAAGAATGCCAAGCAGGCACAATTAGTTGGAAACCAAATCACTGCTTACTGGCCTTACCCCCATGTTCCTAAATTAACGTGAAAGCGGATTCCGGGAACATGGGTTGGCAGGAAAGGAGTAAGGTTTTAGTGCGTAGGTGCCGCTTGCAGTAAGTCCCACTCTAACCTTTGTTCCTTATTAAGAGCTCGGGCGTCCTACGGTTTTTAGCCTAATTTATTTTTGGACCAAAAAATCTGAAAAAATCATGGTAGTATCTTATAAGTATCCCGAGTCGATTGCACGCTAAACGGGCTACCCTCCACCCCCCAGCCACCCCCACCCCCCTACAAATATAGGAAACACCACTATCCACCAACTGTATTTTCGAGAGATTTGACACTCTTAAACATGTATTCTGAGGTTAGCTCGGGTTTACTATGGTTTTCGGGGTCGCCGACTACAAATCTGGCGACTATGTGCCCATGAGTGCATCTCACGCGTATATATATTTTGTATATGCGCGTGATATGTATATATTGAGCGCTTGGTCCACAAGGTTCGAATGTGGCTGGTGCATGAGCATTTTTCCGTTTTACTCCTTTAAGAAAAAAAAAAACAAACAAAAAACTATTTTTTCCGATAACAATCGTGAAAAGATCTTTCATTTTTTTCTGGAATTTAAAATCCTGCTACATTAAAGAACACTGGAGATAGTAACACTGCTTCTAAGCAAGATGTGTGGCATGATCCACTCTCCAATTCCCTGATTTAACGAAACCAGCGAAAGCGCGCTGGCTTGCATGTGGACAGAAGGATGTGAGGATGAAGCCGGAGTGTGTCCGATGACGAATTGACGTTGTCCTCGTCGAAATCGGAAAGTCCCCATGTTTAGTCGCTATTCGAACGGGAGCCCTACCGTGTGGGTTTTTGAAAATTCTATGGCTAATACGAAAAATTTCAAAAGAAGATCGCGTTTGGGAGAAAAAGTACTTGAATGCACTGAAAACAGTGATCGGTACTGGTACATATGCGGTGATTTTTAAATGAAGAACAAATTTAAAAACTTGATTCAAAACCTGCGTCAAGTATATCAGCACTACTTTAGGTGTAAGGTGATCCAAGAAAACTATTTTTGGTTGCCCAAAATAATATGCTGTGCTTGCAGATCAATGTTGATCCGACATAAAGAGCATACTGCGAAAATAAAGTTTGTTACGTTAACTGTTTGGCGGGAGCCCAAGACCACAAACGATTGTTATTTGTGTTTGACTGACACAGTAGGATTCAATACAGTGATTTGCAAAAAATTCCGTATACAATCGTGTCCGCGTAAACAAAGCTTCCATCTCTGAAATAATTAATAAGAAATATCATGAAGTAGCCAATTGATGTATATGTCGCTGATATTGAGAGGGATAAAGCAAATGATGAAGATATCAATGAAGAGAGCAGCGAAAGTAACGATGACACTGATTAGGAAGAACATGTTGTAAACTGAAAAAAGATGGCACGCCGCGCCCTTTTAATTAAGAATAAGTGAATGATTTAATCAGAGAATTGGGGCTGCCAAAATATGGGGCTGAATTTCTAGCTTTAAGACTGAAAGAAAGAAATATGGTATCTAAAGGAACAAAGGTTTCATATTATCGGAATAGAGATGAGTCCTTCTGAAAAAAACTTTTCAGAAAAAGACGACTTGGTATACTGTAACAATGTTCATGGTCTTATAAATAAATAAGAAAAAAAGATATATACAAATCTGTCAAGTAGAGATTGTTTATAGATTCTTTAAAACGACGTCTTAAAGCGGTGTGATTACAGAATACAAATAAATATGCTCTGATATCTATACCACACTCGGTAAAGCGCAAAAAATCATATGCAAACATACAGACAAACGTACAGGCAGATTTTCGAGGATATCAAGAGATTGGCAATGATTCTAGGTCGGCAATCTGGTTTTACGAAAGTCCCATGCTTTCTTTGCTTATGGAATAGCAATGATCGCAAGAATCATTACGTTAAGGAAGATTGGCCAGCTCGCGAACGTATAGAAACTAGATCAAAAAATGTTATAAACAAACCTTTGGTGGAACTAGCTAAAATTGTACCTTCTTCTTTGCCCATCGAATTTGGTTTGATGAAACAGTTCGTAAAAGCTTTGGATAAGGAAGGAAAATGTTTTTCTTATTTATTTAAACGATTCCAGCTTTATCGAGCGCGAAGTTAAAAGAAGTAGTTTTTGATGGACCTGAAATTCGTAAGATGTTGAGAGATGAAACGTTCATTGCCACAATGAATGTCAAGGAACGATATGCAGGACTGAAGTTCAAGAATGTGGCTGAGAATTTTTGAGGCAAGTGCAAGTGACAACTACAAGGAATTGGTGTCTGACTTGCTGAAAAAACTACAAAAAAATAGGTTGCTTGATGAGTTACAAGCCACAATTTCTTGATTCCCATCAGAAAAACTTCCCAGAAAATCTTGGAGATTATAGTGAGGAACAGGGAGAATGCTTCCATCAAAATATTAAGGAAATAGATATTGGTTCTTACAAGGCCGCAGCTATATTTCCTAGCTAGAAGAACCTAGGCTTTCCTAAGCGACGGTTGAATCTCGCGCTTCGCGCCCGATAATGGGTTACTTCGCGCTTCGGGCTCGGACATAATTACACCTCGCGCTTTTCGCTCGTATTTTTGTTCTTTGTATTTGGAATGCTGGAATTACACTTTATCAAAAAGACCTCTTTTAGATGAGAGTATTATTATGCGTCTTCATATTATGAATTATCTACCTAATTAAATATAGTCGAAGATTAAGTTTCTCAAAGCTCTGTAGGCTTTGAGGTACACATTCTTATCATGACACTCGCGCTGCGCGCTCGATTTTCGACAGACATTTGTAAACAGGTTTTGTTTAATCTTTTTTCTCGTAACTTTCGTCGTTTTCCACACATTTTATTTTATTTTTTTATTTTCGATGTTGTTTTTCACGAATAAAATAAAAAGTACGCGCCCTATCAAGAAGTGATTCTTAACGAAATTGCAGATCATTTTTCGGACTTTTTTTTTTAATTAATCTTTTTTCGTGCCCCACATAGTTTTACCACACATTGGAAATTTCGATTTTTCATTCTTTTCTTTTATACAATCAAAATTTGAATTTTCGATTTTTCAATAAAATCCAACAATTTGTTATAATAATCTTGTAGGGCTTTCAAAATGTTTTTCTCCTCTTTACTTTTTTTTCATATCGTGCGTTTTTTGGCTTAAAATTTTGATTTTCGGTTAATTTAGAATTTTTTCAAAATGCTATGGCTCTAAGAATTTTCATTTTATCGGGAAAAGTTATCAGGATAAATCGTGTTTTCTTTTTAATACTATAAATATCCGTACATAGAACTTTCAAATTCAGAACAAAAGTGGTCTCAATAATTTTCAAAATGCGCTCAGTTTTTGAATTTTATCAAAAATGGCTAATCAACGAACTCGTCCTTTCTTTTAGGACCTAAAAAAGTGAGCCAAAGATGGATTTGATCCGTTCATTTTTTTTAGAGTTATCATGTTTACGGACGGCCAGACGAACAGACAGACAGACGCTATCGGAAAAACTTGATTTTCGGATTCAGGGGGTGTTGAAACGTAGAGATCTGTTGAAAAATTGTAATGTCAAATTTCCGACAATTCTAATACTCTCTCAATCATAAAAGATGAGAATGTAAAAAAGAAA
The DNA here is from genome assembly GCF_010883055.1 of Belonocnema kinseyi. NCBI lineage: Eukaryota > Metazoa > Arthropoda > Insecta > Hymenoptera > Cynipidae > Belonocnema > Belonocnema kinseyi. Next base: position 167,304,021 of record NC_046658.1, on the reverse strand, counting down.
AAATTTTAAAAATTACCGCCATGCAAAATTTAAATAATTTCATTTATTTATGACAATATTTAAAACATTTGGTGCCTTAAAAATTTGGAAAGAATTTTTCTTATTAGGCATCGATTTAATTTGAAATCATGTCAGTACGTTTAAAAATCATGTATAACAAATCGGGCTTCAAAAACCTTTTTTCCTAACTTCTAAAGTATCGAATGAATGCCGTCAAGCATTTATGATATCACAATCAGCGTGGCATTGTAGCTATGGCGATAAGGCTTTCGACTTGAAAGCATGCGGTACGTGCGTTCGATTCTCGGCGCTTGCGGATATTTTAATAAACTGCGTTTGTCATTAGTTATTAGTAATAAGTCTTCTTTGGGCAAATTTAACAATCAGTTTCGTTTTAGTATACGTGCGGAGTATAGTTTAGGATTTAATGTCAATAAAAATACGAAAAAACGGAAGAGTGTTTGTCAGAGGCTACAGAAACGTGTATTTAGATTTAACTTTTGCAAAGAAAATGTATTTTACATTTGGATTAATATTTTACTTCTTTGAATACAGATTTCTGGTAATAGATTATAGCAATATGCTAGTTGAACTTTTTCACTATTGCAACCATAGCATCACACTTCAGAATTTAAAGCATGATCAATTTTTTAATAATTTAATAATATTTTATTTGAATCAACAACATAAGAAATAATAACATATGCATTTAACCGAGCGAGAAAACACCGTTTGATACTTCAAAACAAAATTCCATTGATTCGGAATTATTTTTTCTCAGTGTGTGAGGGACTATCTAGATTCTAGAAAGACCCTATTAATAGGTCCTCATTCGGTTGCCTACTGATGACCTCGCTGGCTGAGCGTGACACTTTCGCTTGCCCCCTCGATAGATTGCCACTTTAGGCCCTCGATAGAGAATAGGAAATCTAGACAGGGCTTCTTAAGAACCAAGTTATCATTTCTACCCGGGTTACGAAGGTTATTAGAGTACGAATATGATGCCAGACTTCTGTTGGAAGCTTAAAAGGGACAGTGTTTTAAGTGGCAAGAATCGAAGACTAAATCCATTGCACAGATCGTTCGAAGATAAGAGAGTTCGAAAGAATAAATGAAATCGTTATCATGGCTTTACTAACGTTGATACTGATATAAGAAATTTAGAATAAAAAAATTGAAGAGGTCTTTATGTCAGTGGTTAATTGAGCATTTTTGAGGTTATGTTAAAATTCTGACGTGCAGGGGTTAAACGAATTGCATATTCGCTTTCAGTTAGAAAAAATACATAGGTATATCATATTGGCATCCAAGACTTAGAAAAAAAGATATTTTTGTGGGCCTGGCTTATTAGGATTTTTTCCCAATTGCAGGTCGTTAAGTGATACTGAAACATACACTCATCCAGATGCAGGATTTCTTATTTGGAATGAGTTTCGATTTGTGGATGGTGTATAGATATATTTGTATTTAATATAAATAAGATAGTGATTTAAAATAAGTGGAGTAAGATTTTGGATTTATAATTTAACTTTAAAAGAGTTCGTTTTTTATCCTCAAGTGGTCTTCCAGATGACCTATATTTTCAACGTAAATTTAAAAAATATTTTTTTCGAAATGTATGAAATATCTAACTGAAACTCTGAAAAAGCTCAGAAACACGACCTTTCTTCACAGAAAAAATGCGTAGCTTAAACAGAAAAATACTGTCAAAGCAAGTCACTGATACCAAAATTTATTTGAATAAAGTAATTTTTGTCCTTGAAACAGCCCACTCTAAACCTCCATTTGGTGATTTTCATCTATTTAAATTACCTAATTAATGTGACGACTTTCAGATATTAACGCTAACTGCACTGTTAACTGTTAAATCAATCATAAATTTGACACCTCTTTAAAAGTTAATCATATTTTATTAACACCATATTCATAGTTCCGAGATTCTTAGTTTAGCTATAAAATATATTTTTTTTTACGATTTCTTTTTCTGATTCATTACTAATAATACCTATAATATATTAGATTTTAAACACTTTAAGACATCGTAGATACGAATTTCCGATTTGACATGCAAGAGTTGATTGCAAAGTTACGAATACTTTCAATTTGAACCTGCTTTGTCGAAAAAATACAAATTCGTTTTTCAAATTTCTGTAAATATTGACGTAAATTAGATAGCGTATAATATTCTTTCAAGATTCTGGTAAATTTTTCTGTCTATTTGGAAAATCTTTCCACAAATTTTAAAAATTTGCAAAATTTACGAAACGGCATAGAGTTTATCACACATAAAAAAGGCTTTCCACAAACCCCAAATTTTAATATTTTTCCATCTATTATTTTAATTGTTACTTTTATATGATAGACAATCCTTGAGTTTTATATAGCGCAAACAACTTTTCAGTCGATGAAAATTTGTATCCTCGGAAAATTAAACTTTCGAATTTTTCTTATCAATTACAAAAAATACGAACAAATGATTACAAGAAATATGAAATAGTATGAAGAGAAAATATGAAGTTCTTGCCAAAAGATTTTGGGGACCTCAAGAATGGTCTTGCTCACATAACAGCCAGAAATATAGCCTTATCGACTGATTTCATATGATCACCGGAATGTGATGTTACGAAATTTTCATTCAGTTTTCAGTATAAACAAAACAATCAACAGTTTTTACATTCTCATCATTTATGATTGAGAACGTATTAGAATTGTCGAAAATTTGACGTCACAATTTTTCAACGGATCTCCACGTTTCGAGACCCCCTGAATCCGAAAATCAGGTTTTCATGATAGCGTCTGTCTGTCCGTCCGTCCGTAAACACGATAACTCTCGAAAAAATGAACGAATCAAATTCATCTTTCGCACACTTTTTTTAAGCCTTAAAAGAAAGGACGAGTTCTTAAACCAACCATTTTTGATAAAAATTCAAAAAGTAAGCGCATTTTGAAAATTTTTGAGACAACTTTTTTCTGAATTTGAAAATTCTATGTACGGATATTTATAGCATTAAAAAGAAAAAACAATTTATTCTAATGACTTTTTTCGATAAAAAGAAAATTCTCAGAGTTATAGCGTTTTCAAAATTTTTTTAATTAACTAAAAATAAAAATTTGAAGCCGAAAAACGCACGATATGAAAAAAAGTCAAAAGAAGAAAAACATTTATTTTTGAAAGTCCTGCAAGACTATCATAACGAATTTTTGGATTTTCTTCAAAAATCTAAAATTCAAATTTTGATTGCAGAAAAAATAATCGAAAATAAAAAAATCCACTTTGTGGACAAATTATGTAGGATACGAAAAAAGATTGGTTTTATTTGTGAAAAATCACGTTGAAAAATATAAAATAAAAAAAATGTGTGGAAAAACGACGAAAGTTACGAGAAAAAAATCCAACAAAACCTGTTTACAAATGTCTGTCGAAAATCGAGAAAATCGAGAAAATGGAGTAGACAATTCAGAATATGAAGACACATAAATACTGACATCTAAAAGAGATCTTTGTGATAAAGTTTTTTTCGAGCATTCCAAATGCAAAGAATAAATATCCGAGCGCGAAGCGCGAGATTCAACCGTCTCGCGTCCCAGGCGCGCTCAAATTTGCGAGCCGCGTGTGCAGCGCGCTTTGAGAATGTGCCCGCGGGGAGGGCAGATTTTTTAAATTTAATTTAAATGTTTTAAGTTTCTTTGAGGAATTTTAAAGAGTGCAGATGTTTACAATGTTTTTCTAATTTACCTAAATATACAAATAGCCCTATCAGCGTGGACAAACTTTTTTCTTAAAAAAAAAAAAAAAGAAAAACTTTACTCATACATATTTTGATTGAGAAAACAATATATTACAGTTCTGTAATTACACTGTTAGTTTCGTATGGACTAAACCGGGTTTTTTTCTGTGACAACCTTTACTCTAAAAATTTAGTTTTCCAATTTTTCTTGTGAACAATAATAGATATTATAAAAAAGAAAAAGGTTTGCTTTCTAGATAATTTTTAAATGAGAAAAGATTTTTGTTATCATTTTTTGTTTATGCTGTTGTTTATAAGAGAAATAAGAAAGTTTGATTCAGAAAATAAAATTCTCTTTGCTAGAAAAATAATTTGAACCGCATAGAACTTAAAGAATCATTTTTCCTAGAACTAGAAAAATTACAAAATGGGGAAAAATAAAAAAGTTGGGTTTTTTTAATGGGCTTTTTTATGTTTTCTAAAAATATATGGTATTTTTTAAAATTGAAACCTATTACAAATTTTCAAAATGGTCGTTAAAAGTCACCAGAATCTGGAAAAAGTTTTTAGTTCAAATTAAGTCAATAGTTGTGAAAATTTGAAGAACGGAATCACATATTTTCAAAGCCGACTTCAAAGTTCAAGTATTTATAACTTCGTAGACGATGAATTTTTATCACATCTGAAAAATACGTGTCGCCTAATTCTTCCTTAAGAAAAGAACATATTTTGTTGCAAATAGATTCTATGACCTAAAGTGTTTCTACCTGTTTGACTTGAAATGGGCCTGTTTTTTTACGAAAGGATTTTAACTTAATGTTAAACATGAAACATTTTAAAAATAGCACTAAAATTTATAATACTACTTCCTTTAATAAAATTAATTCTGAATTTGTTTTCGATACAAAATTTTGAAATTTCGCTTGAAAAAAGTTCAAATAGTTTTTTTAATCAATTTTTCGTAAAACAATCCTCTTTTAATTTCTTAAAATTAGAATGGAAAGATTCCTTATGGAATCACCTTTCATTTAAGAAACAAAATATTTATCGAAATTCTTCGGGCTTCCGAAATATCCTCATTTTAGTGAGAAACTTTAAACTTTTATTACTTATCTTACGCATAAGCCAACTATAATAATATTGAATTGTAATGATAATTTTTACTAACAATTTCTATCAACAAACACTAAGCATTATAGGTTGCTAATTTGTCAACGATATTTCGGAATTAATATTACTTAATTACATCATTAAAGTGTTACCAGATCAGAAAAACATGTTGGCCGGAATTATTTTTTGCTTAGCCGAACCTGCTTTATCCAAGTTCGCGATTATCCGAGATTCAAACAAAAAAGGTGACCGGTCTTATCCGAGCTATAGCGCAAGCGTAGTCCGTATTATCCGAGCCTTATGCAATATTCATAGGTACATATTAAATTATATTAACCAACCAGAGCAGATGTTCCAAATCTACTCTCTGATTGGTTAATAACCGAAATAGTCTACACGTTAAGAACTATGTGTATCGCTCTTAAATGAAGATACGGTCAATCCTCGCTTATCCGAGCCCGCCTTATCCGAGTTCGCGATCATCCGAAGTTAAAACAAAAATCGTTGACCCGTCTTGTCCGAGTTTGCTGATTATCCAAGCTGGGACCGGTACACAGTAGCTCGGATAATATAGTTTATTGATTCTTAACTTATGAGTTATTTATGAAATTATAAATAAAGCAAACAATTTGATGAATCATTAATTAATAATTTATTAATTATTTTCTGCAATTTTAAATTTTATTAATAGAAATATTTATCGGCATTTAACAATTAATGTATATTATAATTCGTTCCATTTATAATTTTTTTATTCATATTTTCGGAAATTCTTTTGCTAATTTGTTGATTTGTTATTTATTTTTTTGTTATTTTTTATTAGTTTAGGATATTCAAACACTTTTAAATATAATGATAAATAATTTTTTTCATATTACCGTTTTAAAATATAATGCTTTTATATAATAAACATACTTATTATATCTATATATTACAAAAAAGGAATATGATTTGGCAATACTCAACTAATTAAAAATTATTTTTCAAAGTGGCATAATGAATCGATGTTGAAATTAAATTCTGAGAATTGAAAGCAAGTAAATAAGTATTATCAGTTTATCTTCAAATTTATATAAATATAATTTTCATAAGATTCTTCAGCAAACTAAAAGAAAGATGCTTAAATATTTTAGGCATTTAAGAAAAAAATCTATACATTTTTAAGGAAATTGCTTTATTTTATATGACTTTATAAAATATGATAAAATTCGAGACTTTTTAAAAGATTTTTAGGGCTATGAGAAGTTCGAAAGAATTCAAGACTTTTACACGAATATAAGGAAAATTCTTTTTTTTTAATCTTGTCAGACCTTCTAAACCTTCTAATATATACAAGTTATTTACATTTTTTCTGCATTTTTAATTTATTCTGCACAATTTAAAAAATGACCTTAAAATCTTTGAGATACTTTTTTGACAATTTTTCAAATTTTTTCAAAACTTTTTAAATAATCTCAAAAAATTAATTTTTCGAAATTAAAAAATTGTTCCAATATTTCCTAGTAACATAAAAAAATGTCTTTCATTTTCGTGAAACTTTACAAAATTATGAAAAAATCTTTACAAGTTGTAATTATTTATCAATCGTTTAAAAGCTTCTGAATATACTTAAACTTACTCAATTTTTTTCTAAAATTATTTAATATGGCCAAATTTTAAAAGTTTGCTTTAAAATCTTTCACGAACTTTAAAAAAATTAAGCAAATAATTCTAAATATTTCCTGATCTTTTTTCAATTTTCTCTTGAAATTCTTTACAAAACAATCATTGAAAAAGTGTACCTGAGATTTCACCACATGGAACAAGAGATCCTCTAAGGTAGAGGTATGTCACATTTTCCCACTGTTTTGATTGGTTACGATTAAACCGGAACCAGAAGGGATGAAAGGCGCGCGATTTTAAACAAAATTTTACAATTAATTTACAATTATTAAGAATAAAATTAGGAAGAACATAACATGAAATGTGAATATATCAAAACTATATGAAATATATGAAAATAAAAAAATGTAAAAGAAATAATAACAATCTATTACATTTTGTGTTTAAAAATTAATTGTTTTTAGTTGAAAATTCAGGTATTTGTATGGATATTCGTATTTTTCAGGGAAAATTAACCTTTTTCGTTGAAAGTTCATTTTTTGGTTATATCAATAATTTCTTTTCTTTTAATTTTCATTATTTTGTTAAAAATTCATTTTTGCAGTGGAAAATTAATTTTTTCAATTAAAAATTTAACGGTTCCAATTTTAATTCAAAATTTATCTTTGTTAGCTGAAAATTCATGTATCTTGTTAAAATTAGTGTTTTTTGGTCAAAATTTACCTTCTTCGTTACAATATTTCGTTGCAAACTAGTTCTTTCTCTAATTGAAAATTAATTTTTCTTTAAATGATAGTTAAATTATTCAAAATTTGGTTAAAAAGAAATCTTTTATCCTTTAAAATTTCAACTATTGGGTTGAAAATTGACGTATTTTTTCAAAAGATCATTTTTTTGGTAAGAAATAATGAATGGTCCTGGTTAAAAATTCACTTTCTTGGGTAAAATATTCATCATTTTTGTTAAAAATGTATATCTTTAGTTGAAAATTGATTTATTTTGTTGAAAATTCAACTTGTTTGTCTGAAAACATTTTTTAACTGAATGTTTAACTAATTAATGTTTTATTTAAGATCAAAGTTTTAAAAATTGAAAAATCATATACATATTTAGTTGAAAATGCGTCTTTTTTGGTCAGACATGAATATTGTTGAATAAAAATGTATTTCTTTGGTTAAAAACCCAAATATTTCATGGAAAATTCACTTTTTTCATAAAAATTTGTTGTTTTGTAAAAAACTGAACGATTTTATTCAAAACTCTTCCTCTGTTGGTTACAAATACTTTCCATAACTAAAAATTAACATATTTAATTTTTGGAAAAAAAAAATTTTTTTGAAGTTTCAACTTTTTTATTGGGAAAGTAATCTCGTTGATTGTAATTTCACCTTTTTTGCTGGATTTTGAACTATTTGGGTAAAAATTAAGAATTTTAATTTTAATTGAAAACGTGTCTTTTTGGGTAGACAATTTATCTTTCTGCTTGAAAATTTATGTATTTTGTTAATGATTCATATTTTTTGGTAAAAAAATGATCTTTTTCGTTAGAAGTTCAGCAATTTGGTTGAAAATTCATTTTTGGTTGTTTTGGAAAAGTACATAATTTTCGTTCAAATTAATATTTTTAATCGAAAATTCAACTTTGTAGTTGATAAGTCATCTTGGGTTAAAATTGTATCTTTTGCTCAAAGATTTATCATTTGAATATAAATTTTTTTTTAGTTTCAAGTTAAACCATTTTGTTGAAAAATCATCATTATCGGTTCCAAATTAATGTTTTTACAGAAAATGTACTATTTCAACTATGGTTCAAAATATACCTTTTTAGTTGAAAATTTGACCTTTGTGCAACTATGTTGTTTTCACTGGCGGATCGAAGGAACCTAAATGAGCCTCTACAAATTACCCTTAAAGACAGCGCTGTGTCCCCCTTCGGTTCCTTCTTAAGAAACTAAAAAAAAAAAACGTTTAAAAAAATAAAATACCTGTCATTTACATGGGCCGTAGGTGGCTTCAAGTGCATCTTCTTTTAGCAGAAGTCAATAACGGTTCCGTCTGTAACTTTAAGAATTTTGTCTGGATGCTAGCGCCACTCAGTGGAAATCTCAGAGAACAAAGCTGCGATGCAAGTGAGAGAGAATTTTATTTTTAAACTTGGCGCGCAACATACTACTTGATCTATTATGGTTGCGCTTGAAGTCACCTTCAGCAAAAATTAATGACATTTTGTCACATCTTTAACGCTGCAAAAAAAGTATTGCGATTACTCCGTGAGTTTCTAATGGAAATTTTAACCTAGAATCTGAATTTTAACAATTTAAAAGTTGATCTTGCTGTTTTTTTGAGTTTTTAAAGAGGGAACCGAAGGGAACTCAGTGAGGTCTTTAAGGGTACTTTGTAGAGGCTCCCTTCGATTCCTTCGGTCCGCTAGGGTTTACACAAAAAAATTTATGTATAACCTATTTTAAGTTTCTCCAATAATTCTACAATATTACATATGATCTGAAGTGACAAGATTTTCTTCCTTTTGGAGTCTCCGCGATCCATTATCCACAAATTTTAGAATATGCGATAAATAAGTATACAATTTATAATGACGATTAAATGTGTATGGGATTTGATAGCAGAAATTTCAATGAATTATTTTGATACTAAATTTGATTCTGTTCTTCTGGCCACAAGGGGCGCCACCAATTGCTCAATCCATAAAGGATGACAAAGTTTTAGAAGCGGGGGTGCTGAATTGTGACATTTTGTGACAATTTTACTGAATCCCATTGTCAAAATGTGACAATGGGGGGGGGGGGGGTATAAAATTCACCAAAAAAACTGTGACATACTTAATGGAAGTTTCCTAACTGTCTAACGTGATCATTTGCTTATATAATTTGTTGCATAATTTGGTTTTATCGTTGACGGTCATACTCAATTTGATTTGTGAATATAATAATATAATACATCTATAATTTCAAAAAATTCACTTAAGAATCACGGAAATCAAAGATTTTGCTATATATTATTTATTTAAGTGAATTTTAATTAATAATAGTCCAAGGGGAACCAACACTAAAGACATTTTTTAATCTGCTATAATTGTTACAAAATTGAGAGATTACGGTATCTGTGGCGACAGAGTTTTAGTATGAATTCTTATAGAATTTTTGCGAAAGCAGGAATGGTAGATTTTTGTCAAATTTAGGACAGAGGTTTTTTTTTTAAATATTATTGAATATTAATTTGACCTCAAAAACCCAAAATTAAAAAAAGCGACCCTAATTTGGAAAATTTTATGTGATCACCACATTAACATAAAAGTAAGTAAGAAGTTTATTCAAATTTTTGAAATGTTTTGGAATTGGGAGTTTGTCATTAATATAATAAGAGGGGAATTTTTTGAGTCACAAAATAAGAATTTTGTGTAAAAATTGGAAAATTCCAAAATTTGACTTGAAGTTTGAAAAAGTCCAATTAATTGGTGAATTTTTATGAAAGTAAACACGATGTGGTATTTCGAGTTACCGTACACAAAGAAGTTGAAATTATAATTGAAAAAATTCATTCGAAATTTTGAAAATTTTGACAGATTAGTGGATTTTAATAAAAGTCATAACAAGGAAGATTTTTGAGTCTCAAAATGCGAATTTCAGTCAAAAATTGTGATTCTTAAAATACAAAGTCCCTCTTGTTATGAATTTCATGAAAATCAAACATTTTCATAAAATTTTTGAAATTTCAAATTAACTTTTTGAATTTTTCAATTTTCACCTCTAAATTTAGTCGGCTTTGATCCAAGAATATTGAGTTTTCGTTCCAGATTAACAGCACTCGTGAAACAATAGAAAAATGATCCATAACTCGAAAATAATCGAGATATCGAGTTAAAAAATGCAGATTTGTGTTACTCTGAAAAAAGTCTTTTTGAAATTGATTTCAAGAAAATACGTCAATTGCATAATCAATAAAATTAACCAGAAAAATCGGTATCTCGAGTGCTATTCGAGATATTAATTTAAAAGCTTCAGATTCGCGTTTCTGGAAAGAAATACAAAAGACTTTTTACACACCTTAAAATTTTTGTTCTAGTACCTTTCAATATTTTTCTGTTCGCTTATTAAAATGAAGAAATTTCGTTTTTCAGACCCCGTGCTGAAATCATTTCTTTCAGTCATACTTTGAAATTTTACCAAGTAGTTCAATTAAACTGAAATAGATAAATTTTCAACCAAAAGCAAAATATAAAATGTCATAAGGATAATTTTTTACCTACATTTATCTGTTAGAGAACCCTTATGACAAGGACCCCATAATATACTATTTTATAATAAAAGAATATTTCAATTAATGTTTAGACAAAACAAAACAACCGCTTTTTTGCAACAAAATAGTTTCATTTTCCAAAAAAATTTTATTTCAGGATACTTTTCCGTTAATTTGTTAATTAAAAAAAACGATGGATTTCAAAAGAGATTTTCCAATTTATCTCTGAAAAAGATAAATTATCAACCGCAAATAGAATAGTTGGATTGTCAGTAAAAAAATGACAGCTTTCTTTACTTCACTTGCCATAGGTATCAATTGGTACCTATATTCACTAAGGTGGTCCAAAAATGAATTGCAAGTTTTTTTCCCTTTTGAGGCAGACACCCTCTCCCCCCAAAAAGTTTCCAATTCGCGAGAAAGAAAAACCCTAAATTTTTGTTTTTTAAAATACAAACATTCACAGGGGCCACCTAGGCACTTCAAAATCTTATTTAATTAACATAGGAATATTTTTAATTTTTGAAAAATTGAACTTTTATTCCAGGGTTTCATCGAAACGTTCCTAGTTTTTTATTGATTTAATAAGAGTGTCTTCGCAAAATAACCATACTAATAACTTTTATTTCCAATCCACCCTTACCCTCTTTGCATCGCCCCAAATATGACTTAAAAATAAAAAAACTACATTCAACAAGTGTAAAATATTTAAACAATGATTTATTCATAAAAAATTTAAATAATAATCGTATTTTCTGATTGAAATGCAATATTTGGTCATTTTTTGGAGTAGTACATTTTTATAAGACTATTGTGTAATTATTGAAACAATGAAATGTTGTTTATTTTCAAAGTTTCTAAATATTTAACAAATTTCTATTTGTTTGAACAATTTTTATTTGCTTAAGAAGTTATTTTTCGAGAACTAAAAAAATGAAATAAAATAGCAGACATAAAATTAATTACGATTTTACGATTTTATTTTTAGCAATTTATTAAACATCGAAAGAAATGTATCAAAATTAGATATTTATTCAACAAAACGTACAATAGGATGCTGAATTAAAAATAAAGTTGATGTCTCTGGCTCAGTTTTACGATTTAACTTTTTCGAAAATTCCAAATTTTCCCATGTTAATTAAATGGGATTTTGAAGTGCTCGATGGCACGTCTTAACATTCGAATTGCGAAAAAAAATTACGGATCTTCTTTCTCCGGAAATCGAAACTTGGGAGGAGGGGGGGGGGGGGGGGGGGGGGGGGGGGGGGGCTGTCTTACCTGTCGCTCTAAAAGCGTTTTTTGCACCAAGCTAATATCCACGTATTGGATTTTCAACCGAAATATACAATTTATATCCTACAAAGATGAATTCATCCCCGAAAATAAAATATTGGACTTTTTAATAAAAAATAATCCACGTTCTAACAAAAGTAGTTGGATATTCAACCAAATAGATTAATTATAAACGAAAATGATGAATATTTGATTGGAATAGTTAAATTTTCTGTATTTTGTTGGAATCTATTTTGATAAATGTATGTGTTATAAACTTCTGATGTTCATACTAAAAGTTCTTATAAATATACAGCAAAATAAATTCCAAAATTGATTCTTTGTTAATCTTTAATTTTAGTTAATCCAATCGAAAAGTATACGAGAAACTTTTTATAAATAATTAAAAAAATGTTTTTGTTTTTACATTTTTGTACTCGCCGTCCACTGGGGTAATTAGAAATCAAATTTCGCCTAATTTTTCAGATCGTGTCCTGCCAAAAAATCAATAAATGTACATAATTTTTTCGGTGCCATATATAACTGTTCTTTAGAGTCTTAGTTTTGTATAGTTTTTTCACAGGCATTTTTAATGATTAAATTGAGAAGATTAATGTATTTTTTATCAATTATTAATTGTTTAAATAATTCTTATCTGTTTCAGCAATACTTTTTTCGCATTAAATTCTGCATTTTCGACATTCTCACAACGATATAAACTAATGAGACAAAATAAAAAAACCATACTAGTCCATTTAATTGGTTTTTAAGTGTTTAAACAAGTTTGTATTGCGTTATTGTAACTCTTGACTGTAAAAAGATAAAAAATGTAGTTTTTTTTTTTAATTTGTCTATAAAATCAAAGTTTGTGAATATCATAGTTATGAAAGTGATGAGTTTCCATCTAAAAAGTTCTCTCTTTAGCTAAAATAGATTATTTTGAACCAATTAGTGATTTTTTAACCAGAAAATATGAAAATATTAATTTTTATTCGAAAAAGGTTAATTTTTACCAATGTTCAAAGCGTATTCGAAAATGTAGACAAATGGACAGATATATTAAGAAAACTAAAAATCATAAAAGAGGAAGTGCTAAGAAATTCAGATCAGGTAAATAACAGACAGGCGAATACTTATCATCTAAGGAAAAGATATTTAGAATATAATATAGGCGACAGGGTACTAAAAGTAGTTACAGAACCATCAAATAAAACAGATAAAAAGGTAGGTAAATTTTACGAGAACTAGGAAGGTCTTTTTATAATAAGAAAAGGAAATCTCTCCACAACTGAAAAACTCAAATACCTTGAAGGAAAAGGTATAGGTGAATGGAGCGTAAACGAATTTGAATTATATAGGGACACCCAGGCGGACTGAAAAAAATAAAAGTATTAAAATTGGAACATCACAAAAATGGCGAGGGATAAATATTATTAAGAATAGAAATTGAGTTATAATTCAAAACTAAAAAAAAATACTTAGTTGACTCTAGATAATTCGACTCACGAAATAATAAGAACTAAAAGACAGTAGTCTTTTTTTCAGTAAAACGAAGCCTCTAAAATGCTTCATATGCGGAAACCAGGTTTTTTAAGCGAGCATAAGAAAATTCGGAGATTACAGAATCAAACCAACCAGCCTATAGGAATCCTAAAACATAAAACCAAATCAGGAAAACTAAGGGATAAAACATCAGGAAGACAGACATCTACCTTAGGTCAAAATACTCACATTAAGAGAAAGCCAAAAAAGATAAAATGGGATGCAAGAGGAAAGAAGGGTGACCAGAAAACGAGAGGAAGAGTAAAAAATCACGGAGGAATGGATTGGATTCGAAGGAAGGCAAGATGAAGGAGTAGGAAGAAAAATCCTGGAAACTAAACACCAACAGAAAATCAAAAAGAATAATTAATTAAAAAACGGTTATCAATAATATTACAATAAGTAAAACTTCTGCTTACAACTTTTTATTGTTTATAAAAATAATACTCTTGTTCTCGCATTAGTTAAAAATTTCCACGTACTGGTATGCAGGCATAATGTCGTACTAACAATCTATAACTTAACAATTATAATAAACAACATTGAACAAGAACAGACTTACTCACGACTACAAACGATAAAACTTTCTTCATTAACATGGACAACACGGAGTACTGTGATAATTAACTCATTAAAAACGCTAGACAAAACTTTCGAATAAGGCATACACCCGAAACTCAAGATAAAGGGTGGTGTAACAGATTCGTTACTATTAAACGGAGTTACAATGGTCCTGTAGAAAAGATTCGTAAGACCACGCACGACATAGGGCGGAAACCCCCGACGGGTCCCGATATCTCGCTCTACGACACGTACGTTGCTAGTCTCACTCTGACCGCTGTCGCTGTTACTCAATCGCTACCTAGGGTAGCGTTCTGGTTTCTCACCAAGTGCACTTATCGGATGAACCTGAAAAGGGGGAATGTTTCACGAAAATGAACTACAAGGTGTCATGTGCTTGGAATAGGCGTGTATGAAAAGCTTTGGCGCGAAAATAAAGATTGTCACGTTATGTTCACATATAACGATATACGAGAGGCCGCGCAAGAACATTATGTTTGCTGATATTGCATGAAACCAGTTATAGTTGCAAACGACAATATTAACAACTATCTAAGAAAGAGGTGAAGAAGAAAGTAATTATGAATAAATAGGATTTGCCATTATGGGATTATGGTCTTTTCCAAATCTAGCGAGGTGTGTCCCGGGTATGAATTCTATATCTATATTCTTTGTTAGACTCTTCACAATATACTTTTTTTTTTACTACGGATTTCATACAAGTTTCATTTAAATATGCCCAATTTTCCAACTTCTCACTAATTCCTTACGCCAATTTTTGTGCTCCCTCGCATTCGCCTACTTCTTCTCGGTCGGTTGAAATAGTCACCCATAGAGTGACACCCCCCACCCATCACTCTGGTGATTTCGGAACGGTTCACCCGTGTGGATCCGCCCACTCACCTAGCGCCGCTGAACGGATTTGAGTGAACTCTGTGAGCAACCTGAACGAACCCTAGTGTGTCTAAAGGCATATTCAGATGAACGGTTCCCGGTTCTGATTACGGTTAGGATTAGAACCGTCGAACAATCAGCGCGTCGCACGATCCGGTTCAGGTTGCACGTTTAGGTTTCTCTCTTTTCAACCACGGTGATATTGACCAAACCACGATCGTCTTTGATCGTAGCCAATCACAGTGGTCGACGAAAACATGTGACTCGTCAGCTTCCTTGAAAAAAATACGAAGAATTCTGAATTGATCCTCATATACGAAAACAACAGTGATGGCAATCGTGGGTGTATTCGTGTTGCCTTGAATGCTTCTCCCCTCTTCGGGAAGGCAATCTCACTTCAAGTCTGTGGAAAGAAAATTATATTTTTGGGAAACAAAAAATCATTTGCAAATATATATAAAAATTTGTCATAAGGACAACCGCAGGATTTCGCCGGGAGCGGGTGCTAATCTGAAAAATTGCACCCGATTCCAGCGAAATCGCGGTAAAATTTCAGCCGTAACCACGTCTCACAACCGTGAGATAGGTGGTTACAGTCTGTAAAGGAATCAATACGATGACCCAGCCAAAGCCTCGTGGACCCTAAGAATACGGAGCGACCCAAGGACAACCGCCTTCTGCATTTTTCCCGCAAGTGTTCTAGCATATTGTTGACACGCAGGGATGGTGTTTAGGCTATTAGCAAGTGAAAGCTTGGCACCTCCAAGAGCGCCGATGATAAGGACAATCAGTTTAACAGAATATTCCGGGTACAATCGTTGCAACTCCCTTATAAGGTCTCGATACCTCTCTTTCTTTTCATTCTCCTTGGCTATGATGTTATATATATACGAATCGTTTCCATATAAAAATTTATATTAACTTTTCAAAGCGTTAAATGAGCCGTTATTGCAATATTTTCTTCTTTGAACAAACTCTTATGAAATACAAATATTTTAGAAGGACAAGTTTGACGCATCTAATTTAGAAGATAACGACTACATTATGGATTATTATATAAGTTGTTGAAGCAGAAAAATATTAATTAGTTACGTATTTAATACAATTCATCATTACATTAAGCAGACCTTCTTCCGATTAGAAAAGATAATGATTGCCTATACTTTCATTGTATCATTAGCGGTTATCCTCAATTCCATTGGTAAATATAATGTATATCTATAATTTTAGGCTACTTTTTCAATATACTCCTCAATTTCTGCCAACTAATGCGCACCGTTTATAGTGCAAGTATGAATTAATATTAAGAAATTGTGTAAATTTAAAACAAAAATCTATATTTTTAAAACTAATCTAGATATCGGTTTACGTGTAAAACTTCAGATTTGCATTCCTTACAAAAATCCTGTCGCAACTTATATGCAGAAATCATGTTACTAAACAAAGAAAATGCTCAATAATTTTAACATAAAAAAATCTGTATTTCGAGCACTATTCTAGATATCTATTTCAAAATTTTAAAGGTGCGTTTCTCCTTAAACGTGCAATAGGAATACCTGGAAAAGCATTATAATATTAAAAATTACGTATATGTAGTAATGAGTCTATTTATGTTAGTACAAAGAAGTATTTTTAACATATATAAGCATACGGCATTTCCAGTCCCAAATTATAGAACGAAAATCGTACCCTGATTTTAACAACGCATTATAGAGATGATACCATTAGTTAGATCCAATCAAGTTTCCCTGCATCTCTAAGCTGAAAGTGTGTTGAATTTTGACCGTGGTTCTAATTGCGCAAGACGATTAGGTTCAATATATCGCATGGAAATAAACTTAACATTTCAATTTTTCAAGAATAAAAACTATTTCATGCATTTTTTGGTGGGAAGTTTAAATCGGGATTCTGTTCTTTCCATTTAAATATTGGTTTTAACATTTATTATTTAACATTTATATACAACTTTCGGAAATTGTCGGTCCAATAAGCGAAAGTATTATTGAAAATCAATGCTGACTTTCAAACGTGATTACTCGTTCAAAAAAGAAGCGAGTAATTTAAGTCGAGGTACAAAATTTAAGAAATTCTTGAATTTGTTTTTTCTCAAGCAGCTTATTCTATGCAAAAGGTTAAAAATACTCTTGTTAAGGCTCAATTGATGCGTAATCTTAAGATGCGTAATCGCTGTATTATTGAATAAGTGATCACGTTTCAAACTGAACAGTGAGTTTAAATATAAATTTCGCAGATCGTACCGACAATTGCCGACGCGGATTCAAAGCAACTATTTGTTTAAAAATCGAGCAGTTTAAGGTTATATAATAATGTATGTCAACCTTGAAGTTATAAAAAACTAAGCTTGCTAATTTGAAAAAAAATGTTCCAGCATTCCATTATATTCAAACGTTAATTATCATTAATCAACCATTGACAAATGTTATAGAGTTCTCAATGTAGCAGTGTTTCCGTAAACTGACCTGCCACATTGAATCTTAGAGCAAAATGTTCAACAACAAAATTAAACTAGAGGAAATTACAAACAATTTAAAAACAAAAAAAAACATCATATCTTTAATAGGCGCTAAGTTAAGGTTCTCCAATGAACCGGAATTTTTTTTTGAAGAGGGGCTAAACCCAATTCTGAAGTTTGCACATGTACTTTAGGAAAATAAATGATAGAGGACTAAATTCTGCGTAATATAAAAAAATGAAATGTCTCATCTTGTATGAGATAAATGTTTATTTTTCGGCCTGATAGCCTTAAAAAATTGATTTGCTTACACTTCCATTTTTTTACAAAACTTTCTTACAACTATTTCTTACAAAGTACCGTTCATCCACACCTTATAGCTAATCCGCTCGTTTCTATAGTCTAAACTTCCCCGCTGCGTCTCACCTCGCAAGCATTTCACTCTTTTATCGCTATGCCTCGCATTACCAGCCTCTGTCTCCGTGACTAACACTTAATACTTAACTACTGTTTACAATATTTACATTTTTCTTACATCTAATTCCTCTCCTATTTACAATCTTTCCTTCTCCATTTCTCTTTCTCCTTCCTTCTCTTTTTTTCCATCTTACCCAACACCCCCTTCACCCATGCTACTGCCCTTTTGTCCTTCCTTTCATGCAACAATACCTCCACGCTTATGTAACTCCTTTCCACCTCTTCACACTCCTCCAACCAGTGCTCAACTATTGCATCCCCTTTCCCGCACAGTTCACACATTCTCTTCTCTCTAGAAAACCAGAACCCATTACAACCTTCCATGCAACCGCATCTCATTCTCGCTATAAGTCTCTGACTACCTTGCTCTCCTTTCTCACACAAATATTGCGCTCTCTCCCTTGGCATAATTCACACATAGTTCCCGTTAAATCTTGACTCTCTTATACTCTCCTCTCCTTCTGCCTTCTCCTTCTCCATGCCATTCTTTTGAATCAACTCATATACCTTCCTCCCTTCCTCCTGCTAACTTCATCCATCTGCAATCCATTCGAATTAAAATACCTTTCCCTTTCCACCTCCATCTTCCCACCCCTGCGCCTTTTCTCCTTCTTCCACCAACTCTCCCTAACCAATTTATTTCCCCCCTCTTCCAAAAATTTCTGCTTATATTTATACGCTCTACTCCCTGTTATAATTCCTAAACTCGCTCTTCCTGTCTCCCTCCTGACAATATAGTTCGGCGTATTTCTTGCCAACCCCAGTGTCCACTCTACATACTTGTCCTGTATTCTATTTACCACTTCACTTATCTTCCAACCCCACGCCTCCAATCCGTATAATAAGACACTCATCACTAGCGAATCAAACAATTTCATTCTCATTACAAAATCATCTGCGAACAACCTCTCCCCCAGCCCCCAAACCTGCCTCATCACCACATTTGCCCTTCTCACCCTGTCTTTTATATGTTCACCCACTCCCCCATTCCTTCAAAATAGGAAGCCCAAGTACATAAACTATTTTACATCCTGTAACGCTTTTCCCTTCCACTTTCACTCCCCTTCTCTATCTCTCCCACCTCCTTTTCTGAACACCATAACCTTCGACTTGTCCGCATTTAACTCTAGCCTATTTTTCTCCAAGTACCTTCTTAACCTCTTCATCATTTCCTTTAAAGCCTCTGCGCTCTTTACCAGCAGGACTATGTCGTCAGCATATGCTAGTGACTATATCCTGACTCCTCCTACCTTAACTCCTCTTATCACTTAGGCCCATAGCTTACTTTCCATATCCGCGTGTAAAATTGCAAAAAGCGTTTAAATAAGCAAGCACCCTTGCCTCAACCTCCTATCCATCCAGAAACTCTCAGAGATTGCCTCCCCACCTCTCTCTCCATCTTTCGTCCGCTCATATACCTCCCTTACCCTCTCGATCAGACCTCTCTCCACTCATTTCTCTTCCATTGCCTCTCACTACATCCTCCAATCCACCGAAGGGAACGCGCCTTTTAGATCGACAAAAAACGCGTACACTTTAGCACCCTTTTTGGTTAGTTTTCTATCCACTTGCACTGAAGTCTCCGTCCATTACCGCCGAACCCTCATCTCTCTCTCCTAGTAAGTCTTCTACCCTTTCTTTAATCCGTTCCATCCCATCCTTATTGTACACAGTCACGAACTTATACATCCTCCCTCCAATCTTTACTACCCTCATTTGCACGCCTTTCCCCTCTCCCTCTCCATGGACTTCTTCCTTTAATCCCTGCCTAGTGTCCCTGTTATAATTCCCCCACTAGCCCTTCCTTTCTTTTTTACTTTGATCGCCTTCTGTAGCCTCCACCTATACCTTCTTGGCAAACTTTCGCTCTACTCTATCCCATTCCTGCCTCTCTACCCACGTATCTACCAGCCCAATTACTTTAAATTCCTGAATATACCTCCAGAAATCCTTATATTCTTTCTTTACTTCTGCTACGTTCTAGTATAACACCTTTAACACTCCTCCACCCTGCTTTACTCCCACCCACCTATTTCCTCCGAAATAAGTTCCCCTGCACTTCCTTTAATACCTTCTTCTCCTCGTCCCATACCCACATTTTCTTGTCTATTTTTATTTTCGGAAAACCTACGTTCGCCGCTCTCCCTTCGCTCCTCTCCTTCCTAGCCCTGTAATTTAGCATTCTTTGAACATCCCTTTTCTTCCTTGTCAAATCTTGATCGATAGAAACTTCACTGTCCTATATCCTATTTGTGTTACGCATTACCCGCAATTTTTGTTTCCAGCTCTCCAGTTCCAACACCGCTACTTCATTCTCCTTTCTCCTCTCCATCTTAACTTTCCCTACTTTGCCTTTAACCCACCCTATACTCTGTAGCAGCGCTTCTACCCCCTTTATTTCTTCCCCGCTCTTTATCTTCAATCCTTTTATCACTATATTATTTCTCCTGTCTGCCTTCTCTCTTCCCTATTTGTTCTCTTCTTCTTTTCATTCATAGGCTCTCCCACTTTCTCTTCTATCGTGACCTCTACTTTCTCCGAAATACCTTGCTTCTCGCTCTCCCCATGTCAACTACATCTATTCCCGACCTGCCCTCCAGCTTCTCCAGCCTTTTTTCCGCCCTTTCCCTCTACACCCTAACATCTTCTTCCATCTCCTTTATTTGATCCTCTTTTTTCTTCCTTACCGACACCAACTCCCTCTGCAATCCTTCTACTTTCCCCCTCAGCTCTTTTACTTCCTTTTCCCATATCTCATCTCTTACCCCCAGGTCCTCCCTCATACTTTCCATCTGCTCCATAGCCCCCCTCACTTCCTCCCTCAACCATCTGATCTCGCCTGTCAGCACCCCGATAGCCTCCTTCTCCGTCTGCCCCTCCATTTTAGGGTGGCGGGGGGTGACCTACGTGTTCGTACGCTTTTTTTAAAGGGACTCTTTAACACGCTTTTCTCCGAACTCTCTTTGCTTTCCCTTTTCCTCTTCAAGAGATCCTCCCCCTTACTTGCACTGGACGCTCTCTCCCTTGCCTGATCTCTTCTTTCGCTCCGATTCTTTCCCCTCCCTGACGCGCCACTTGACACCGGGCCACATGTTTCAGCTTATATAGGTTACGAGTTATGACCATGAAACTTTGAACATTTCCATGTGAAAGGCTCTTTATATACTGGAAAATTTGCTGCGACATACATGCATTTGGTGACATATATGCATTTGTAGTTGATTTCAAGTTCTTTTTTTCGTTTTTTGTTTAAAACCAATCGATTATTTAACAATTGTTCGAATAATGCGCTTCACTCTATTAATTGTGTGCATATTCAATATACTTACTTTGTGACAATGGCTTCCCGAATGTCTCTTGTCAAAACAAAATAGGATGATAAAAGAATATATATCTAAACAAATAAATTACATAATAATGTAAGTAATAAGAAAAATAGTGAAATAGTTGATTAATTGACTGATTGATAAATCCTTCAGTATTAAAAGTTAGTATTCATCTAAGAAACTTGATAATTGCTTTGTAAGATAAACTCTCTTCTATACCACCCCGGAGGTAGAGTGTATATTATCAGTCAACCAATTAGTCAATTATTTAATTATTTTCTCTATCACTTACATTATTATTTAATTAATTTGATTCACATATTCTTTTATTATTAACAATTTACAGCAATTGTTTTCTCTGCGATGATTACACAGGCCAACAATTCTCAGAACCAGAGACCAGACCTACTATACCCGAAGGTTTTTGCTGCGCTGAATCCGAATCTGACCTCAGAAAAATTCCAT
>NC_046658.1:167275180-167282214 GCF_010883055.1 Belonocnema kinseyi | reverse complement strand
GCGTATTGGTATGATAATGTATACTAAGGGGTTTTGGAGGTCGCTGATTACAAATCCAATATCAAATTTGACGAATTCAAAATGGCGGATCCAAAATGGCAGATCCAAAATGGCAGCCATATCAAATATAGCAAAAAACGGTGTTTTTTGCACTTTTAGGTTACAATATCTCGAGAACTGGGGGTGATGGAATTTTTCTGAGGTCGGATTCGGATTCAGCGCAGCAAAAACCTTCGGGTATACTAGGTCTGGTCTCTGGTTCCGGACCTTTGTCAAATTTTGTCGGCCTGTGTTATTTTATCAATTTTTGGAACTCTTAACATAAAATAATAATACTTAAAAAACGAATCCACTTAATTACATTTTTTGTAAATAATAAATAAGTAATGTAAAACCAGTTAATTTATATTTTTACATTCTCATCAAGAGAAGGTATTAGATTTGTGTAAAATTTGCCCCACTCGCCCGTTTTTGTCAAATGTCCATGTTTTGAGACCCCGTGAATCCGAAAAACAGGTTTTTACGAATGTGTCTTTCTGTGTGTCTGCGTGTGTGTCTGTAGATTTTTATTCGGTCCGCACGATAACTTTTTGAAGAATTGACAGATTGGATTGGCCTTTGGTATACTCTTTTAGTGTCCTAAAATAAAGGTCCAGTTCGTTAGCCAGCCATTGTGGATAAAAATTCAAAAAGTAAGCGCCTTTTGAATATTTTTGAGACCATTTTTTCGAAATTCAAAAATTCTCCGTACGTTTATTCATAGTATTTAAAAAGTCGAGCAATTTATCTACTGACTTTTTTCATAACATTCGCTAAAAATAAACTCAGTAGGCTGTATGTATAAAGTTTAAATCATGAAGAAAACATTGGAAATGAGCAAATTCAGTTTATGGAAAAACGACCAAAGTTGCAATAAAACTACGTCTGTTTTAATACCAATACAAGTTACGAATTATAATAATATATATTAATGGGAATGTTATACAATTTCAGGGATAAACTCGAGTGCGAAGCACGAGAAACGTGATGAGAATGTGTTCGTTAAAGCCGAGGAGCTCTAACAAAAGAGAATTCACAATCATCAAATTCTGTTGTCGATACATTCACCTTTAGTTTTAAAAAGTATATGCAGAAATATCGAGCACGAAGCGCAAGATAAATATATTATCGAGCGCGAAGCGCGAGAACCAACAGTCGCGCGCCCTAGGCGCGCTCAAACAATTAAGCCCCCCGCAATCAAAGCGGGACACGCTCCAAATGCCTTGGTTTTAGTTGGCCTCTTGGTTATTCTCGTTCTTGATTTTTTGAAGTCTGATTTTCAATTTTTGTGAAGCATATCTTGATAGGAAATTGCATTGCACATTTTTTCCCCCTTGAAAAAAGTTTCTGACTTTTTTAGTTTTTGAGATAATCATGAAATTGTCACTTTTTGACAAAATTGAAAATCATCATAATTTTTCGTTCCGCTCGCTCTAACTCCTTTAATAATAGGACTATCGGAATTAAATTTGTAGGAACATGCATATAACTGTTCCGAAAGTGACAGTAGTAATGAAATTTTAATTTATCTTTCGTAACATTTTTTATTAATTTATTACCGACTCAAGTCTTTAATCACGCAGTGCCACTTTCAAACGCTTTGCTTCGCTCTCGAGTTTCGAGAAAACTGAAACTTATTGTTACGAAAATTTCAAGGAGGGTTTAAAGAAGGTTTTCGGAAACCGGCAAGTAATTCTGACTTGTGGTTTACCAATAACAATTAAATAAAGACCTGACGCTCGACCGATACACGTGCAAGCTTGTTTTAAGGATGTGCCTAGCGGAGGTGAAGATCCAGTTCATGCAGTCAAAGTAATAATTTCACAAAATACAATTTCGAATGATTTGGTTACACAGTCCTGAAGAGTAAATTATCTGGATAAATAATAATATTAAATTCATATAAGCAGAAAAATAATTTTTTTTTTGAAAATTCGATCAAATTTATTACAATTCAATCTTTATCACTTTCTTCGGTTTCTTTTGTTATCTCAATTTAGAAATTTACAAGAAACAGTTTAAAAATTTTTAGATTCCATAGTTGATTCAATCTATTCTAAGAATTGAATGACGGTTTACGATCATACCATATTTCTCGAAAATTTCCTTTTATTTTTAATCCATGACTCTTCACATCGTTTTCTTTTTCTTGTAGCTCTCATGCTAAAATTTTTTTCACTTCAATATGTTTAAAACTTCGTACTCGAAGAACGAAGAGTTTTGAGAAAGAAAAGAAAATCAATAAAGTACTTTGTGCGCTCGTGAAGTTTCGATTTTCACATTTCTGAATATAATATAAACTTGCCAAGAAGTCAGCAATAGAAAGAATCAAAGAAAGGATATTCTCAACCTTCTTTGTGTTCCTGTTTCAAATTTTTCAGAAGTTCCTCTGGCTTAATATTGGTGTTAAGTATTTTGCTCTAAAATTCAATGGCGGGGGGCTATTCTATGCAAACACGATTTTTAGAATTTTTGTTAAAAATATCTCCGGAAAGCAGAGGTGTCATTTCTAGAAAACTTGGAATATTAATCAAAACCCCTTAATGAACTATTTTAGAAACCAGCGCATAACTTACTTAATACTATAAAAAGACCTTCTTTGTACGAGATGCCTGGACTGCATGGTGGTCTACTTGGTTCAGTATAGTCTTGACAAGCTTCAGATTGTCGACACATTTCAGAAAGTGGAATTGTTGAGATAAATATTTAAAATCGGTGAACCAGAGGTCACGACTTGAAAAACCAATTCACGGAATTGAAAATTTTCAATTATAATTTTGTTGGAAACTAAAAAAGTGAAATGAATAAATAAATTTCTAAATTTTTTAACTTAATTTTTTATCAGATCATGTTTGGAATTCATAAGATTTTACAAAAATTTAATAATAACCTTAGACATATAATGTAAAATAGCGTAACAAAGGTAATAACGCCAAATCATAAATTACGAGACTTAGAAGACAAATTCGCCAAAAATGGATCGCCAGTGACTTAATGAGCAGCTCTCTCGCTAGTAGCAGATTCACATAACATATGTAATGATTCACAATTACACACAGCATAAAAATTCATGATATATCACACAAACGTTTGCTTACCTCAAGAAAAATCTAATTCTCTGTTCCTTTTCCAGAGTCGAGTCTACAGTTCGACTGTTTACCGAACGGTGAACCTATTCCTGATATTTCCTATAAAAAACCTTCTTCTTCTTCCTCTGAAAGACATTCTCCAAAGAAGGCACTTCCTCTTTCCAGACCTCGATCTTCTTCCAGGTCTCCTTCTCCTGCGGAGCCTCCTGTTAATTCAATGTCCAGATCTCCTTGCACTAGTTGTACCCGTGATCTCATACTTGGATATAAACTTGAAGAACTTCCATTCATTCGAGTTATTCCCCACAAGAATCCGAACCGGGTATTTCAACTTCAAAAATGTATTTTTCCTCCTGATACACCACTTCAATTGAAAATCAAGAATAACAAGCTTGGGCCGTTGCCAACCCAAGAACAAATTGTATTAACAGCAGCCAATGGTGACGTCTTTGCATTGTTAGATAAATTAAACAAACAAACGATTTTCCGTGGAATGTATATACTTACAATTAACATAAAACGGGCAAAAATAAACATGTTTACCGGATTGGTTGAAGAATTGACCGCAAAAGAAGTCGCCGAATCTCCATTAGGCAACCAGCAACCAATTTCAAAGTGTTTTACAATATTACGTTTATAAACCACAATGCTTCACGTTAATTCTTTTTAAAGAAACCAAGTGTCTGTTCGTACGTATTAAATTAGTTTTTATAATTTGTACCAGAAATTATGTAAGATAGTCAACTTCTTTTCGCGTTCGTCGGACCTTGTGCTTCGCGCTCAGTCTTTATGCTTTCCCTGCGTTTATGAAAAAAAAGTTACATGCTTACTTTTGCTGCGTCTTATGTGTTCAGGTCTCACTTCAGCCGTGTCCGGGACATTCTCATTACTTGCTTCGCATTTGATTAAAGTTTGTAAAAAATAAAAAATGTACTATATTATAATGATATCTAATTATAGTAATTGCATGTGTTATTAATTTCTTCTCTTCGGACCGGGCAAAGTCCATCTTGCAGTCTTTATAATCGGCTGCCTTGGAGGAATGAAAGCTTTTTTCTTTGCCACCGGAACAAAATTCCGGCTTAACAGCGTCAGGCGTGTAAGTGCAGAACACAAATTTTCAGTGATCTGAGATTCTTTGTTCTTTAACAGCACTTTAAAAATAATGGACATTAGTTAGACTTTGTGAAGATTTTGTTTTTGTTGTTTTATTAATCATGAAATAAATACAATTCAACTACCAATTGTTCTTGGGTCTAATCGTTCTAACCTAGTCGTGATTCTTCAATTTAAAATAATTTTTGAGTGTATAAGAACAGCTTTATGACAGATGACTTTAAGCTGTTATAATTTGATCATTCTTAAATTTAAGAAACTTTTTCCGTATTTTTGTTTGCAAGCGCGTTCGCAACTTTTTGGAAATTTTTGGAATTTATTTTAAACTTTCGGGTTAAGAACCAGAAGCCGGACCTGATCTGATTTGGAAAAGTCCTGAACTGACACTTATGTTTTTTGTTTCAAAAAATTTTTGAACACCTCTAATAAGTCGTTAATATCAATATTAAAATCATTTTTCATTTATTGCAAAATAGCGAGCGCCCCAAATTTGAAGAATTAGGTTTTTCAAATATGAACTTTATTATAATTATCTTTTAGCCTGACTTTTTCGTAGATTTTTTTATTTTATAGTCAAACCAACATGAAGAGGTAATTTATAACCTAATCTAAAGTTGAATGACAGAATTTACTGACATCAAAGAGTAGTTCTAGGACCAATATTAGCCATACACATATTTCAAAAACTAAAAAAATTAGTGCATCTTCAAAGTTGTCTGTAAATTTCTTGAATTTTACCGAAACTTTTATAAAAAATCTGCTAATTTCTAATTCTCAAATTCAGCGTTCCCGTTATTATAGAAACTTATAAGTTTTATTACACAATACAAATGACATGGACCCAACTTTAGTTAAGTCCTTGTCACTCTCTTACAGAGAATAATATGTCGAATGTTCGTTGCGCATGGTGCTTGGATCGCTTTGTAAATTTTCAACTTTGCTGACTTTACGTTGTTAAAAATTTTGAAAAAGTCGGGTCGCGAGTGCGATGGGGGCCTTTTTTGTATGCATATCCCTCGGTAATAGAATTTGAGTGAGAGAGAAATTTAGGTGCTAATTTTATTGAAAAGTATTTGGATAAATGATGCTGTACTACTAGCTCCACAAATATAAATTTCTCGTAATTATGTGATGTGCGTACTAGCTGAGCTGTAAAATTGGGATTGGATCTCTAGAAATGTTAATTTTACTTTTAAAAAACTATTATCAACACACTTTCCAGAGTAACTTCTACTGTTTTTCGCTAGTTCGCAAATTATAATTCTGAACACAGTAAAAACATCATTCCAGCTCATTCTGATCCCTGCAACTGCTCTAACGAGTGGCTCTTACTCTCATCATGCCGGACAACGTGCCTAACACCAAATTGATAATCTTAGGCACCGCTTAAACGGAGCCGCTCTGCCCACATTGTGGTAGCAACCCAAGCACGTGAATAAAATTTACCGGCTGCTTCAAGCAAAGAGACCATTTGATGAATATAAGAACATTATTCTAGCGTCTCAAAAATTATGGTTCAACAAATAAAATTATCAGGTTTTGTTATGGTATTCTTAAATTCGTTGACATTCAACCGTCAAAGCCAATATTAAACGAATCAACATCAAACCAGAAATAAGTACCTCACTCTCCTTTCCGTAAGTTTATTACCAAAATGTACAAGGACCTTACGTTAAGCTGCTTAACCCGAGGACATCGGTGTCCATTTCGTCGACAGGCTAGGACTTCATAATTTAAATGAAACATGGCTACAGCAAGGTATAAATGCCGCCGCACTTGGTCTTCAAGATACCACATTCAAAGAAAAGACAGATCTACGAACACAGATATTTTCAAAAAGAGAGGCGGCGTTCTAATTGCCGTAAGTAAAAAAATAACCAGTAATAAATAAATTAAATTTTTCTATTTTTCGACAAATCTTTAAATATTTTGTAAAGTATCTGATTCAGTATAGAAAGCAACGTACAAGAAAATATAGAGGCCTTCTGGCATCTCGTAAATCAAAAGCTTGAAAACACAAAGGTTTATAAAAATGTAGTTCATAATGATATAGAAATTGAAAACGGTTAGGAGATTGCAAATGGCTTTATTCAATACTTCAGTTCTGTATGCCTGAACAACCAACTCCCAAATTATGCCATACAGTTAGAGAATGAGCTATCATTTGATAGCAGATTGTCTAAAAGATTATATTAGTAATATTTTTATTGATGAACAGCATAGCTTGCAGACATTTAATTACACAGTTACAAATATAGCAATTTTTCGAAAATTTGTTTCATAAATTATAGATAAGAGTCATCAGGAAGTTGCGATATACTCTGATATCACAGAAGCATGTGATTGCATTAACCACTACATCCTTCTGTCTAAACTGAAGATCTATGGTATGAGAGGATCTCGGCTTGAATGGCTTACTAGGCAGTCTGATAAGTCTCTGAAAAATGAAACACGGAGACGTTTTTTTGGCCAAAGTGGGTTTTATTTTTCAACACACTCTCCTTTTAGGTCGATACAGCGAGTCCAACGATTTTCTAACTTTTTGATACCGTCCGGAAAGTACTCGATCGGAAGGTTTCCAAAATACGCCTCAGTTTCAGCTATGAGCTCCTCATTTGAGTAAAAACGCTTACCGGTGAGCCATCTCTTCAGGTTAGGGAACAAGTAATAGTCACTGGTGGCCAGGTTTGGTGAATCCGGTGGCTGAGGAACCAATTCGAAGCCGATTTCATGCAATTTTGCTTGTGCAACTAAGCATGAATGAACAGGCGCATTGTCGTGATGATAAAG
>NC_046658.1:167270637-167275080 GCF_010883055.1 Belonocnema kinseyi | reverse complement strand
GCTTCGGAGCACTTTGGCCCGGTGGAACCCACTGTTTTGCCTGTTGCGTTGACTCAGGAGTGTAGTAGTGGATCTAGGTTTCATCCATGGTTATGAATCGGCTCAAAAATTCGGTCAAATAAGAAAAAATAATGCCAAATTCTGCTGGGAAGTTGTCACACGAATTCGTTTTTGGTCCACTGTGAGCAAACGCGGCACCCATCGCGCGCAGAGCTTCTTCATGCCCAAAACTGAATGCAAGATATTGCCCACACATTCCAATAATATGCCTACAGCATTAGCTACCTCTCTCAATTTCACTTTGGGATCATTCAAAATCATATCATGGATTTTTTCGACATTTTCTGGTGTAGTGACCTCTTTTGGGCGCCCAGATCGTTCAGCATCAACTTTGCTCGTACGGCCACAATGAAACTCGGTAAACCACTTATGAATCGTTCCAATCGACGGTGCAGAGTCCGGGTAATACTTATCCAGCTTGACTTTGGTCTCGGATATCGTTATCTTGCGAAGATAGTAGTGTTTGATCAAAACTCGAAACTCAGATTTTTCCATATTAAAAAAAACTCGGAGGTTAGTCGCTTCTCAGTGCTGTAACTTGTAAATGCGTAAACATAAATGGCTGAAGTTTTGACAGGCGTCATTTGAAGGATCAAGCTCGACGAAAATGGTTCACATTAGTGAATACTAATGCCATCTCTTAGAATATTCAGGTACTTAGCAGACTGCCTAGTATTTTTATTTTCAAGGCGAAACTGAATGTATGAAAACCAGTTAATGAATCTTAATGAATGATATCGCGCGAGATATAACTTTTGTAAGATTTTCGCTTTTCGCAGATGATTTAAATTATTCTACGCTATAAAATTAATTAAAGGTCCAATATTATTACAACCTTACTACAATAAATTTGTTATGATATTCCGTCAAAGGGGTTAAGAAATACAGATTCTGGCTTGATCGCAATTCTTTAATCAATCGTTAAATAATTTTGCGATGACAATTAAATATTTTTCTCTATCATACAACAATTTTTTGTTTTGTTTAACTAATCTCCAGGAAGTAAGAAATTAGAATTTCTTGATATTACTAAATTTAAACTCATATTTACCATTATATGATATTATCGAGGCGTTAGACACCAATAAACTATAGTAAAATATCCAGAAAGTTTTAAAAACAGCTTTTACACTTCTATACTTTTTTACAATAAAAAACAAAACCCTTTATATTTTTTCTAATTTTTAAAGAATGGTGTTGATTTGTCATAATCAACTATTATAATAAACTTAAAGATCTTAAAAAACATGAATTAGTTTCTTCTTAAATCAGTTGCTTTTGACAAAAATCAATTCTGTTTTTTAAAAATTTTCGACTTTTGGTCCTTTCCTATCAATAAATAATTCCAGTGATTCTCAGGCAATTACTGGATATCTTTCCCCGTGGTGCAGTAGATGGCGTCAAAATTATTCTCCTTACGTCGGTGAAATTTTTGTCGAAATGCGTTTGATTTTTGTTCGTTCCAAAATTTATCTGCAAGACATTTCAACTTTTTATATATTGTATTATATTACTTTAATATGACGTTGAAAAAAGAAAGCAGCCTTAGGACCGAAAAATCGATTTTCCGGTTTTTATTGATTCTGAGTAATGCAGATATCCCCTATCGAATTTTTTCGCATCGCCCTCGAGTCATGCGCCAACAATCTTACGTGCCCTCCCTTTGCGAGACCTTTAACCTCTAACATGCTGGGATCGTTTGATCACCACTTGATGCGCGGGATAAGAAAATTTTTTCTAATATTTTTCTCAACCTTTTTTAAGTAGTGTTTTATAAATCGTATTTAAACATGAAAATAACATATAATATGCTTATTACTCATTTCTGTTGTTTATGTTCGACCGTTGTCTACCTTACACCGCCGTTTGTCACATTCAAGGTTCTTGAGCCTCTACGCAGACAGACACCGCTCAACCGTATTAGTATAAGTACGCCGGCAACTGAAAAAATGGTTGGTCGAGCCAACTATTTAGATAGTAAGATATGGTACTGCTATTTATTAGTTGGTACAACAATTCCATTAGTTGCAGTGACTATTTAGTTAGGAACCGCAACTAAGTAAATGGTCGTCCCAACTTATAAAATAACAGTACCATATATTGCAAACTGAATGGTTGGCCAACTAAACATTTTTATCAGTGTATGCTATCTATTCTACTTCCTTTCACATTAATTTGTTTTTTTTTCGTTAATTCATTTTGGGCCTTACGATTATTCTCTTCTTCTCACGTCACAATTTTATGTACCTTCTTATATCTAAAGCTTGTCATTTCTTACGACTAAAAATTGTTCTTTTTTTATTGAACTCTATTATTAGATAGTATAAATTAATCGCTTTCTTCATTCTTAAAATGAGACAGTGACATCTCGACGATCAAAACAACCAAAATTGTGTCACTGACAATCAGTCAGATTTCACCAGTTCACTCAGTAGAATTCCATCACTGTTTTAATCAGTGACATTCAATAGTTAGTCCATATCTGGTATTTGGTGAGGCATCTGGTGTTAAACTTTTCAAAACTGTATTTTACGTACCACTTGAATAAGTGAAGGCTAGACTGCAATATAATAGGATATAAGATATAGCCCATAAGTGTAAGGCTACCCATCATCATGTCAACGTATAGCGTCGCTCAATGTCAAACTCAGTAGCTCTGTTTCAGTTGAATAAATACTGATTCAATCCGGAACCAAATTATAAATTTAACGCGCAAAAACCAGGTTTCCCTAAAACGTAAAAGGATTCATAAATCGCCATTTTAGTCGAGGAGTAAGCGAACAATATAAGATAAATCTACTGTTAAGAAAAAGTAATTCTCTCAACTCGATTCAATTGAAAGCGAAGGGCAATATCCTCACGCCCTTGCCAACCGAAGAAAAAATTGTAGTAGGAGCGTACAGTGGCGACTTTTTTGCAATATTCGAAAACTTCAAGACACGAACGACCCTACGTGGAATATATACATATTGCTGGTGGGTATATAGTGGCATGATTGGCAAAATTAATATCCATTACTCCATAACGTATAGGCCAATTTCCCTACTCCCAATCGTTTGCAAGATTGCGAAATGGACGGCCGTACAAATATCCTCAGCCTAAAAAAAATTAGGGCGTCTGTCAGCACAAAAATATACGGTGTCTATCCGTACAAAAATTCTCAAGTTGACAGCAGATGCGCGCGCATTCCGTCGATTCTGCATCAATGTTGGGTGAGCGCTACGTCGTCTTATCATTTCCTATTGTTAAGAGAATCTAAGGTGTTCCGTGAAACCATAGGACCTAAATTACACAGAAATTATACGTGACGTGGAGTCAAATAGAGGCACCGCAACGAAGAATATACGTTTTTTAAGATTCCGTCAACTGGGGTAATTGTGAATATAAATTAGACCATTTTTTGAGATAGAGCTTTGCCAAAAATTAGTAATTGTACTTAATTAGTTTTCCAACATGTATAACTGTTCTACATGTTCTTAAATTGAAAAAATATATATTGAAGGGTCAAGAACTCTGATCAGAACTTTTACAACGCTCAACATTATTAAATTCCAAAATTTTTGTTTTTTCATAAAAGTGCCGTAGTTCTTTCATTTTTAACTTGATCAACAAATGTTACACGACTTTTTTGTAAAACTCCTGTTCATGGGTTCAGAACCGTCATAAAAATTTTGGACTTTTTAAGTGAGGAATTGGTTAACATTTTGCATTTTTTTAAATATTTGTTGATAGCTTCAAACTTGACAGGAATCAAAGGTGTAGTTAAAATACTTTCTGGATCGAATTATAAACCCAAGCACCCTCGAGACAGAGAATACCATTGCTTATACGAGGATGGATCAAATATAAACCGGAATTTTACAAATACTTTTCTTAGACAATCGCAAGCACTCTCACAGTGCAGGTTCTTGTAATGTAGTGTATTAGAAGAGGGTAAAACGCTTGGTAAGCTGTTTGACTCAGTCAATTCGTCAGTACAGCTATGAGTGAGCAACAGGTTCGAGCGTCCGTTGCACAACGGGTTATAATAAAGTTTTTAACTAAAGAAGGCGTTAAACCGTGCGAAATTTTGACTCGATTGAAGGATCAGTATGGGGATGATACTCTGTCTAAAACTCAAGTGTTTGATTGGGCCAAAAAGTTTAAGAGTGGACAATGTGAGTCATAATCGACGTCCAAGAACAAGTGTCTCTGGCGATACGTAACATTGGTGCAGTTCGTGACCTTATTTAAAGTGACAGGCGGTTCACTATTCATGAAATCGCTTTACAGGTGGGCATAAGCTATGGAAGCGCTCAAACAATCATTAAAAATCATCTTGGTTTCAAAAAAATCTGTGCCCGATGGGTCCCGAAGTTATTGAACGAAGATCAAAAAAACATC
>NC_046658.1:167252923-167270537 GCF_010883055.1 Belonocnema kinseyi | reverse complement strand
CGTCTCTCAGCCGGTAAGGTCCTCGCGACCGTCTTCTTCGACTACAGAGGAGTGTTGCTCATTGATTTCCTACATGATCGACGTACGGTTAACGCTGCCTACCACTGCCAGCTGTTGGAGGCAGCAAAAGCCGCTTACAGAAGCAAAATACGCGGTAACCCCATCAGAAGCGTCATCCTTCTTCATGACAATTCCAGGCCACATACGGCGGGTGAAACGAAACAAAAACTGGAGGATATGCATTGGAAACCCCTTGAGCATCCTCCATACAGCCCAGATTTGTCACCCTGTGAATATCATTTGTTTGCGCCCATGAAAGATGCACTTGGAGGATTGCGATTTGAAAACGATCAAGATGTTGAGGAATTCGTGCGCAATTGGTTGATGACTCGACCTCAAAGTTTCTACGAGCAAGGAATTAACAAGCTTCCAAACCGCTGGAAAAATGTGTAGATTGTGAAGGAGACTATGTAGAAAAATAATCAATAGTATTTTTGTATTGTTTTATAAATAAATAAATACTAAAAAAGAATTCCGGTTAATATTTGATTCACCCTCGTAGTTGATCAAACCGCCTTCCTGTCTGAGTTAAAAGTCTCCGGAATGTTGACCACGGCGCTGAATGTTCACAAGGTCTAGATTCAGTAAAATGTATAGAAAAGATTGTAAAAATTCAATTGCTATCTTCTTTGAAGCAATACTTATTTACGGAAAAAAGTATTAGATCCATTACTTACCAATACTTTTTTTTATAAGGGTTGTTACTATTTTTAATTAAATAATTATTAGTTAATTATAATTTATTAAAAATCTTCAAAAAAACAATAAATATTAATTTCCAAACAAACAGAACGACGATTAAGGGCATGTGATAATTCTTCGTGGTGTCAATCGAGTACAGTTCCCCCGGCTTCTTTCCACAAAAATGAGAAATTTTAAAAAGTGATTTCGGAGATGCTATAAAATATCATAACGGACGTTCCCGGACTCTTTTTGGAGGTATAATAAAAAAAATGTATTGTGCCGAATACAAATTTTATGCATGTGCATTATTTTGAGGTTAGGGTCATTTTTCAGTTCTGTCATTCCAATAATTTGGAAATTATTTATGAAATAAGCTTTCCTGATTGCCTACAAACAAAGTTAGTTTCGGGAAATTCGTAACTATCTTTATTTGCAAGTGCAAAGTTTTTGGCCAAAAATATTGTGTAGTTTGCAAGAAACGCTCGGGAGAATTGTAATACACATAATGTCGAAATATACACACACGTTTTTAGTAAAATCAAATTTTTTGGAATTAACTCACAAATAAGTGTGCAAGGACGTCCGTTAGCATGTTCGCTATCATTTACCAAATTTTTAAGACAAAATATTTATTATTCTAGAAAAAAAGCCGGGGGAACCTAAAACTGGTTAAATCGATAATTTTCTAAGTATCACATGCCCTTCAGTAAAAAATTATACATTGACTGAAAATAAATTATTGATAAAATTGTATAGTTCCAGAGTCTATACTGAATTCCCGAAGTTTTTATTTCTAACTTAAATCAGAAATGCATTTTTCCTCCCGGTAACCCAATTCATTTGAGAATAAGTAATGACATGCTGTCCGCGTCATAAAATCCGGTCTCGGCCGCATGTGAGATAAGGTCCAGACTTGGAAGCCTAACTAGGTAGCACAACGGAAGAGGTCCAATGAGTCAACTCCGTAAATGCGCGCCTCCACTGCGCGCCCGTTGTCATGCTTTTCTCTAGACAACAGATTGCTGAGACTCCCATTGGTCATTCGAGAATAGCCATCTGTCAGTCTGACGATCTGCCGGTACTGCATCTCGTAGCTGACGGTGTAAACAGTGTCCCGAGTTGATTCTCTGCTGGAAATCTAGGCGATTTTTAGATACGATTGTCTAGGAGCACATCTTTTAGAATGAAATCCTTTCTAGATGATACTAGACGAATGCTAGACTCAACATGGTCCTAGATAAAATTTACTAGACGCCACTAAATAAAACCTAGACGAACCCTGGACAAGGTGACCGCCATAAAATTTCCTTCGACGTTCGCTATACGATCTGAGTCTAGAAAATATCTAAAAATAATCTATATTTCCGATAGGGCTTGGGTCTGACCGATGAGTTGTGGTGAATCCCATTAGTCACTAGAAAATAACCGTTGAATGAGGTGGCGGCCCCCCAGTGCTGCATCTCATGGCAAGAACTTGTCTTCTTCTTCGTCTCGAGTTCAGCGTCGACTTCTATGATTGTCAATACCCGTTTTCTGCCCTGGTGTAGACAAGTTTTCCATTCCTTTCTCGTCGCTTTTTCTGGTTAGTTTATTTTCCAGGGTAGTACGGACTTCCGAGAACTTTATTATGGATTTGGTGTCTTATCTGTCGATGCCCACTGAGTTTGTTCTCGATAGGTCAAGTCTCGGCACTGAGACCGTACATTTTTACGTCCTTTATAAACCCTTATAGTAAAAAATTTCTGTGGCGAAATGTTGTCACAGGCTCATACTTCCCAATATGTTGAAGGCATTTTTGGTTAGAGTTGGATTTTTATTTGATCATTTTGCACGGGGCTCTCCCGGTATATATCATCGGTTACGGATGCATTTTTATAATGCAATTAAGTGATCTGATGAGAGCAGTCTGCCCAGACATATTGGACAAAGCCTGGTTTTTACCTCATCATTGACGGACTGGGTTGCAGTCAAGTACACGATGAGGGGACCTACATCTTAAGGTGGGTTCCGAACCACCAGAACCTCGGTAAAGGTACATTGAAAAATTTGCAGAGGTACCGGCTCAGGGATCGAATCCCGGACCTCTGAGGTGAAGTCCAAATGTCTAACCAACTATTATTATTATTATAATTATTATTATCATTATTAAATTGAGCTGGGGTTCTCTGGAGTTTAATTTAATGATTTCCGTACAAAAAATTTGCTTAGTCTGCATATTAACCTAGACTAGGATCTTGGCTGGATGGTGAGATTACTAACTCCGCTCGTGTGACATTTCAAGCACGAGGTTCTCGACAAATGTACACATACAAGAAATTATGTACGAGTAAGACAGTAAACTTTATCCCTTGGGCTGGATCATTTACGCCATTTCCGGGGCAACTTCATGTAAGTTTCTTTTGCTCAGTAAGTCAATTTGAATCCTATTTTTATGGAAAGCACAACTTCTCAATAAAGGGGCAATATCCGGCTCAAAACTTTCCCATTTTTTTCGTGAATAGACCTTCTAAACTAATTGTTCAACACTAAGATGTGCAATATTAAATATAATGTTCTTTATTTATGTATCTGGGCCCGGACTAGATATTTATGTATTTCCAAATAAATTACAAATTTTATTCTCTATTATAACTTTATATTATTTTACTTCAAAAACATATACAAACCATTTTTTTTATATAACTTGACGTCTCTATTCCCCACCACTCTACGTCTCGCGTGATCGGTTCCGTTATTCCCTTATAGAACATCTAAAATGACCGACAACTTTCTTATCAGTTTGCCCTACACTTACGTACCTGGTGGTTGTTAATATTGTTTTTGTGATCATTGATTTTATTTAAAAATGCTTGAGTGTTTTGCAATCTTGATGATTGCCTTTCAGTGGATGTGCCTCCTCTAGCTATATCTAAAATGTTAGGTCTCTACCTGTACCCGGTACATAAGTATATGATAGACTGATTGAAATGTTGTCGGCTATTTGAGTTTTACAATATCGGAATTATTGGAAGACCTAAATTGCCATAATAATTCTCAAGTTTGCAACAGATACGCGCGCATTTCGTCGATACGGCGACGACGCTGCATCGATGCTACGTCATCTTTTAATTTCCTATTGTAGAACGGAATTTAGGCGCCACATTAAAGAATTTACCCTTCTTTCACTTGAAGTTAACCGGGGTAATTATGAATTCAAATTAGCGGATTTTTTCAGATAGAGGTTTGACAAAAATAAGTGCCCTAGTTTTTTGATTTTGTACTTGATCGAAAAATACTATAAGATCTTTAAAAGTTATGTGAAGGAGTCCAGAACTCTGAACAGAACTTTTACAACCCTTAACATTTTTGAATGAAAGGGTTTTGATTTTTCTTAGAAGTGCCGTAGTTATTTAAATTTTGACGTGATCGAAAAGTGTTGTGAGAATTTTTTGTAAAACTCCTGTTGATGGGGTCAGAACTGTGATCAGAACGTTTGGAATATTCAAATGAGAAATTCATCAACATTTTGCATGTTTGAAACTTTTTTTGATAGGCTGTAACTTGATAGGGACAGTCAAATTTTAGAACGCTTTTATTCCGCGTATTCTAGGAAAAAAGCCAGGGGCTGATCTGATTTGCAAA
Organism: Belonocnema kinseyi; assembly: GCF_010883055.1. Lineage (NCBI taxonomy): Eukaryota > Metazoa > Arthropoda > Insecta > Hymenoptera > Cynipidae > Belonocnema > Belonocnema kinseyi. The sequence continues at coordinate 167,266,172 of NC_046658.1, read as the reverse complement.
ATAAGGTTTAAGGTTATATAATATTGTATTTTAATCTTGTAGATATAAAACCCTCAACTTTCGGACCTCCAAAAAAAAAATATCACGGCATTTTCTAATATTTACAAGAAATTTGTTGTTAATTGTTATTCTGATGGATTTGAAGGAATAACGTAACCTGTTGCAACGGACGCGTGGACAGTCCGATCCTCCTGCTTGTTTATCACGCTTTAGTGAAAAACCCAGCCTTTCTCTGCACATCCGATCATTCCGAGTCTAGCAGTTCTGGATAGGATATAAACACTCATGCCATAATTGTTGTTCATAATTTTTCATCAGTTAATAGTTGTTCATCATCGATGATGGGATTATTTTTTAAACGGATCAAGAGAGCTACTAAGAACTATAACTCTTTTGTAAAAGTAATAAATTACGGCCACATTAGGTTAGATAACTCCTTCTGAGCTCTCACCAGATTTATAGATAGGAACGATCTTAGCAGCCTTTCCGGTCACTGGAGACGACTCAGTTCTGAGATAGCCTTTAAAATTCCTAAAAAAATCATGAAATTAGGTGTAAGGGTTTTTTTAGCTACCTGATATCTCGGTAGGAATTGGTCTTTCTTCTCATCAATTTGAAGGCTATTTAGGCGGTTGCACCATTGCTACTGATAGAAATACTCATACGTAAGAAGCACACCATGATCTATACAATAAATGAAGTATGATCAATATTTTCAGAAGATGGTTGTTCTTCGATGAGCATCAGGGCATTAATGGAGCCACCACCGGGGAACAGAGAATGCGTACGTCTACTACAAAAAGTAAGCAGTAAAACACAAAATTTATCTTATGTCATTGTTTAAAGAAAAGGTTTCTTTTGTTGGAAAAAAGTTGCTATTGAAAATCAGTCAGAGGAAGTTGCAGAACAAGAATAAATGGTAATTAGCAGTACAATGTGGATTTCTGCAAGTAAAGAAGCAGAATAGAACCAGAAATATAATATACCATTTTACTAAAATAATGAACTATCGGCACATCGAGACATGGACACCAGCATTATTGGATGGGATTATAGGCTTCTGATGGCACGGAATTGATGCTCTTACCACTACATCGTATCTGTACAATAAAAGGAGTACAAAAAGGTAATTAGATTGAACCGTTTGAGGTACATACCAGATGGTTTTATTGAAAACGAAGTAAAGAGCAAATCATCTGCTAAAATTCTCTCGTATTCTTCGGCACTAACCACGACCTCGCCAAGGATGACGCAGCTACTAATCCGAGCTATAAGATGGCTACCACTTACCTAGCCTTATCACGCCAACAGTGGGGTTAACTGGGTTTGTCAGTCATACTCTTTTGACCCACGAACCACCTTCTAAGATAGTTGATTTATATAAAAGGCGGTAGACAGGCTTAACCCTATCCGAGCGTCGACCAACACGTTCGCATGACAGCTTGCAGGATAACTAGGTCACTATTCCGCACGAGTCAGTGAGATGGGAACTCACGTGAGTAAGAGAGATAACACTACCATTTTAAAATTGATGAGACTACTTTTCCTAAGAATTGACGAACTAAAAATTGAAAGAAGAGTTTGCTCACTAGTTTGTCGCATATAGTGTTACACAAAAATTATTGCGCAAAATGGCAGTCGGAGACACCCGCACCTTGCTCTTACGCCATCTGGCGTAGTTAGAATTGGCGTCACGCCTGACCTGTTGTGGGAATACAGTCTGTATCAAACGAGCGTCTACACCATATCTGTAAGATGGATTTATGGAATTCAAAAAAATCTTATATTACTATGAAGTTCATCAATTGTACTTTCTCGTCAGTACCTAGTAAATCGTCTAGTCTCCATTGTTGTTGAGTATAGCTTGACGTCTTCTTAGCATACTTTTTACAAGATTTTCGGCGTAAGTTGCAGGAAGCGACCTCCATATTTCACGAACTTGGTAAGAGAGCTGCTTTAGGTTGAATACGCGCTTCCTCTGAATCTTTCTCTTTATGATAGACCATACATTTTCAATTGGATTGGCATCTGGAGACTGTGGAGGCTAATCCAAAGTCGTGATGCCATTTTCCTCTTTACACCGTGTAAAGATCCGACAGCGATGTTTGGGGTCGTTATCCTCCTGTATAAACGCCATTGAAATGTTTGATAAATTATGAAACAAAGGATTATATCCGCACTAATGAAAACCCCCGGACCCAGCTGCCTTTTGCCTACAGGATCGTCTATTATAGTATATACGCTCTTGTGATACAGACTGTACGTCCGCCTCCACTTACGGCAGTCGGATCTTGAGCAGAACGTTCCTCCAAACCTCGAGCCAATTTACGCATTGTCAGTGCATAAAATTTGGTGAATCCAATTATAATTATTTATTCTCGAAATATAACATGATAAAATGTAACTAAAAAGCTAACGAGACACTGAAACAAACGTAAACAAAACACGCAATGAACACGAGGACGGCGATTCGACGCACAATAGGAAAAACATTAATTTTTGTTAAAAATAATGTACAGCCCACAAATAATGACCGATTTTGAGAAAAAATGTTGAAAAAAAGCTGATTAGATTTCTAAGAAAGTTGGCTAACCTTATTTTTCATTTATGGTTAAAATTTTTTGATAAATAACCAAATATGACGAAAAAAATGGCAATTTTTTCTATTTGACGTTCCCGGTGCTCGTAAAGAACAGAAAAATGCTTAAAATCGCCTAAGTAGCATAGAGTAACATGGTCGAATTTTAGCTAAAGATGTTCCAATATTATACATTAACGAAAAAAATTGTAAACAAATTATTTTTGTAAAAATGTTTTTTACGATTTTCCGTAATTATACATTTTATAACGTTATATGGCACGAAATTTGAATGGAAACATGATATAAAAAAATTTTCTTTTTAGATTATAATTGTAAATTTGTTTAAATTAGGAACTTTATGATAATTAAAGCAAGATTTATAATTTGATAAACAAGTGCATTATTCAAGAATTTTTCGGCGGAATAATTCGGTTTTCGAATGCCAGTCTTTTAGTTGAGAACTTTATGACAATTCCAGCAACATTCATAATAAGTTGATAAATTTGATCATTTATTTAAAGAAATTTAATGAACAAATGCATTAATCAGTCATTCGTCTACAGAAACTTTCGTTTTTTTTTGTGTAAATCTATCAATTAGGAAGTTCATGATAATAAACAAGTGCATTATTGGGGCATCTATCGACGACGAAATTCTTTTTTTCGATATCAGACTTTTCATTGCTGTCTTTATAAAAAATTCAGCAACATTCATGATGAGTTGATAAATTTTATGATTTTAGAAAACAAATTTAAAAATTTGATCAACTAAGTATTATTGGTAATGAAATTTTTATGAAGTTCCTAATTAAAAAAACTGACATAAAAAATTTCTATTGATGGATGCCCAAATAATGCATTTTTAATTATATTTGCTTTTTACAAAATATAAAATTTATCCACCAATTATGTATTTTGCTGAGATCATCAAGTTCCCAATTAAAAAGTTTATACTGAAAAAAACGAATGTTTCTGTAGACAAATGCCTGAATAATGCATTTATTTGTTAAAAATGTCTGCTAGACATTTTAATCTGAAAGATTTTATGAAAAAGCTTTGCATAGTGACTGCCTTATGACTCACAGCGACATTCATTTATAAAAATATTGTACCAAAAGACATATCTTCCAATGTCAAAGTGTTCGAAGATGTAGGAAAATTATGTGTATTCTTTGGTGAAATTTTTATTGCATGGCATAGGATAGAACGTAAAAGGTATTTTTTATCAATGCATACATTCTCCTTACTGTCTTTCAGGGATACATTCATTTACTTAAGAAATGAACAACTTATAACCTGGAAGATCATAGAAAGGGAAGGAAATTTATTGTATGAAACAAAAAGTATTAAACGTAACCAATTTTTTACTCCAAATACAGACTTCATTCAAAACAGGGACTATCTGACCGAAACGACTTCGTCTTTAGGATCCATCGACCTAAATTTTATATCCCTCTTGGTTTTCTAATCTCCGCTCTGTTTATTGGCTTTTTGGTCCTTGCCACTCTTGCTTTTTTACTATCAGAAACCCGCTTCAGCAACCTGGACCATCCAGGCCACTCGAGCTGCTGACTGAAAAGGAAGACCAGCAATGCTCACCTTTTCCTAACTGTTCAACCAATCGCTAATTCCTACTGTCCCTCGTACTTACTCTAAGCTTCGGTCAATAAAGGGAAACGATTTATAGGTCCCTTTTTTATTATTGACTCACCCACGGATCACACTTTCCCTGAATATACAATTGAAAAATTTATGTTATAAAATCACCAAAAAGAACAGACAAACGGAGAAAAAAACCTCTCTGCAGCTCCGCCAAAAGCCTTCGAGGCGCGTACGCTCCTTCTCTTCTCGCTAGCGTCTACCATCCTCCTCATCGCGGAATTTGCGGCAATGACGCGGGATTTGCGGCAATGGGATTTGCCGCTTTGACTTCCTTGGCTCAAACGCTGTCGAAGGTCTCACTGCCGGATGTACTTAGGTGACCGGTTCTGTTTCTTTGCGCCCGAGGATTCGACGCTCGTTTCTCAGTTGTCGCGCTGGGCTGTCCCTACTGGACGCCGAGTCCCGTCCATTCGATCCCGCCATCGATTAGAGAAAGGACTTTAGTGGTATTACCAATTCGGGCAGTCGCAAAGACTCGCAAGGTAAGCGCTCTGATCTCCTTCAAAGGCTACCTGATCTAATCTTAGCGCTAACAAAGAGCCTTGATCTGATGATGCTTCCGTTGGCTCATTCGAGTTAAGCAAGGCTAGCATCATCTGATTCTCTTGCCAGAGATTCGGTATTTCTCTGATCTTCGTTCTTGTATTGAGAACGACAGTATCTTAAATTTTTTACCGTGCATGTTAACGGGATCTGATTCTCTGAGGTCAAAAGAGTTTTTACGAAAGTGGAGTTCGTATACTGAGCTATCCTCACTACTGCCGGCTGCGTCATCTGAAGTCCTTACGCCTTCTTCCTTTTCCTGACGGTTCCCGGAAAGTTCGCAATACTTAGTGGTCACTTCCTTCTTGCCACACCGGCGACAATAATTGCTGAATTCTTTCAGTTCCGGAGCCTCCTATTGTTACGTCTTTCAAACTCGCTGGACCTCGGCTTGCACGTGGGTTCTTCTCTACCCGTACTGGCAGCTGACTTACGCTTTTCGTTGCTAATGGCTGCAACAACCGTTTTAATCAGGTTAGTCAACTCCGACGAGCTCTGTGTGGTTTTGCTATCAACTAAAGTCAGACCTTAATCTTGTGTGGATACTCAGCGTTCGTATTCCGCTACTAGGACCGTCAAACTCTTGTAGTCGGTAAATTCATAACGTCTGATGACCCTTATGAAATCGAATCTGAGGTTTGCATACATGTAGGCCGCAACGCGGTCTCGGGCTGGTAGCCCGCGATATATATTAATTTCTTAAGAATCAATCTATAATAACTATTTGATGATTAATCAATTATTAAAAACTTATATTTTAAAAATGATTATTAGCAATGTAAATAATATTTATAGTTTATTTATTATTATTAATTTAGCAAACTCCGACTTCTGACAAAGAATTACTCAACAAGCTACTGGTAAATGATTATTTAATTTCTTAAATAAAGTTACATTAAACACTAGTTTATTTGCTTTATGTTTAACTTTATCCTCAGACAATAACAGATTATAAGAAATTTTAGATTGACTGGTGTCTATTTAATTGCACTATTGTATTTAGACATTAATAAAAGGTGTCACCAAATTAAAAATGTAATGATTTTTCATGTTTTAATAGCATTTTGTCCTAGAAATTATTAAACGTTATTATTTTCTTCTCGATTTTCTTCCTTAGAATGCCGCTCGTAGGAAAGAAAATCATATCTCCTGAAAATTACAATTCATTAAAATCTACAGAAAGTCAGTTGTGTGATTTTGAATATTGCTATTTTACGGAAATTGAGAATGTTTCTAAATTCCAATATGACAGTCGTTGCTGTATAGATATGGTTTGGGAATTTTTTCAGAATATTTTCAAAGCCATCCGCAACTTATCTGTAAAAATAATTTTACTTCTCCGAATTTTTTTATTTGAGTGAAATTTATTCCCCTTGACTGGACTACATAAACAATATTGCGAAAAGATTGAGTGCGAAGAAGGGATTATATTTTAGAGTGTAATAGACAATATGTTTACCAATGATGCCGCTATGTACCTTCCGGCCGGCAGTGCTTGAAGATAATTTGTTCTTTTCAATCGAATTAATCACATGAAGGACTGCGCGTTATACTAAAACACTTACTGATTGGGTTATGGTTGCTTAATGGAGATTCAGCGACTTCTTCTGTGGTCAATACTTTAATCTCTCCCGTAAACATGTTTATTTTCACTCGCTTGAAATGTGCGTACATTCCACGAAAAATAGTTTGTTTGCTTAATTTTTCTAATATTGCAAAGGCGTCACCATTGGACGCTGCTAAAACAATTTTTTCATCGTTTGGAATGGGCGTGAAGATATTACCCATTGTTCTCAATTGAATTAATTTTTCGGAAGGAAAAACATACTTTCGAAGTTCAAATGTGCGGTTCGGATTTTCGTTCGGAATCAGCCTAATACATGGAAGTTCCTCAGGTTTGAATCCAAGTATAAGATGAGGAGGATATCTTTTACGAATAGACCTGGACCTGACACGAAGCGAAGACTCCTCAGGAGAAAGAGGCTTGGCAGAACATGTAGGTCTCGCCAGAGGAAGTGTTGTTTCTGGAAAATGAGGTCCTGCAAGAGGTATAGTCCTTTCGGGAGAATGTGTGTCAGAAAAAGAAGCAGATAAAGGTTTGCTACGAGGAACACCGGGAATCGGGTCGCCATTCGGCAAACAATCAAATAGTGAACTCAACTCTGCAACAACAAACAGAGCGGTACATTTTTATCAAAGTACACAATCGTACATTAGTATATCATGAATTATGAATGTGTTTGTAGTTGTCAGTGTAGTTGCCGGCAGAGAAAAAACTGAACAAAAAAGTGTTGCAGGTAATCATTAATTCGAGGTAAAGTCAGTTATGGTAAAGGTAATGTCGGTTAGGGTGATTGATAAGCGGGTTAAGTGTACCTTACTTTACCCTGGGGGAGGTTGATGTGCAAAAGAAATGCTACATGCTGATTTTATATTTAAAGAAGTGGCTATAAATATTGAATTATGACATACTTACGCCTACACAGTACACCAAAAAGATGATACAGGACAATAATGATCAAATTTATGGCCATATTGTTGACTCAGAACACTTTATTCGTCAACAAAATTTTGACAGCAGACACTGTGTTTAAAAAGGCCATGGTCTCTAAATTTAGTAGGAGCGGTGAGAAAATAACAACGTAAGGTTTCGGCTTGCGAATTCCCGAAGATGATTGTCACAGCGGAAACTTTTCTTTAAATATCTAAAATAATTTTTTACATTCTCATCCTACTGAGATATTATTGGTTTTATGTAAAATTTATTTTTGTCGGTTTCTATCAAACATCCACGTTTTGAGATTCCCTGAGTCAGAAAAAAAACATTTTTACAAAGGTGTTTTGTCTGTCCGCCTGTCTGTCTGTAGTCTGTATTCTGTAGGCACGATAAATTTCGAAAGATTGATCAGATTGGATTCTGCTATGGCCAACGAAGTAAGAAAAAAATAATTTAACTAAAATTGCGCGTGCTGAAAAGATCTACAAATTTGTCCTTAACACTTTTCGATTAGACGCGTAGTCTTTGTTTTTAATGGTAAGAAAAAACATCAACCCTCTACCGCCCACAGTGACATATATGTAACGTTTGGAAGACTTGAGTTTTTTTAAATATGACTTTGAGACTAACAGCAATTTTTAACGCAAGGATTTACATGAAAGTCGGGACGGTAATAAGCTAGAATTTTAGTTTTGTATACACTTCGCCATAGGAATAATATGCTTAAATATCTCAAAATTCATAAAAAAAAAGAAAGTTTTAAGGGCGTAAGTGGGTAAATACAAAAATTTAAGTTTCGGACAAACGACACAAGTTATAGAAAAAATCAATAAACAAAAGTTGCTCTTTTAAAAGAGAGTGAAAATTCATTCAAATTTGTCTTGAATCATTTTTGACACACAAACTGCAGTCCAATTTGTAATAATAATTCATATTTTAAAAGAATACGCAATTTTTATGATAAAAGTAAGACAATAACAATATTTTTTTGCAATTCTAATGAATATTATGAATGGTAATAACATTAATTTATCAAAATAAAATACATTTTTTAGGGTGGCTCAGAAAAAAATGTAGTGCGCAGCATGCGGTATGTGAAGAAAATGTTTTCGTTAAAGCCGAAGTAGTCTTAGTAAAAGAGAATTCACAATCACCAAATGACAGTTGCCGATGCTGTGACCTTTAATTTTGAAAGTCTTACGCACAAATCTGAAGTAAATAGAAAGACCGGTACATGCACTATTCACAATGTGTTCGAGCAAGATTACTTTACCAACCGAGCGCAGTAGCACAATTAACACCTATCCTTATCTATGGACGCGTCCATAGAAAAATACAAATCAATTTTTCTTTCTTCCTATTACCTGTTTCACTTCTGATGGAAAATGTATGATTTTGAACAATATTTTTATTGTTCACATTATTTAATTATACAACTTTATTTATAAATAAAGAAATATTAGGAAAATTTTACGGTTAGAATATGATAATTTTGTATTGTAAACTACCCAAACTTAAATTCATCGCCTATTTAAAAAAAAAAAGATTTAGTGATGTATCCACGCGGATATCACCAATATACACAGTCGTGATTTCTATTTATTTTTAGGTTATCTTAACCTTTCTGTCATCAGCGACAACCTAAAGATATAAAAGGATCACTATTGCACATTTCAGAGCTATTTGCCTTCATAAATCAAGAAATAATAAAAATTGGAAATTATGTTTACTTCCAATCGTAACCGTAAATTATCGAACGATTTATCCACTTATTAAATTCTCAATACACGAAAACAATCGACGTTTCATTAATCTCCAACGAAATTTGTAAGCATGTTCTTTAACATTAGTGCGGTTTTCTACAGAGCATTGCACTAAGTGGGACGTAAGCGAAACCGCATCCTGAAGCCCTACAGAGGGTCTGCGATGCTGTCCGATCGGATTTCCACTGCTAGCCAGTTCTCCACTGTATCAGTCATGATAAACTTCCTAAGGTGGGATTATGATGCTCTGCTCCAATTTAATTAATCAAATTTTTCTTTTTAATGCATGCATTTAGACACAGATATATGATCGTTTTGAAATGATCGACTGCAACAATCTTTTTATACCTTGTAAGTTAAAAAGAGAAACAATATTCAATAATTGAGAATTCCTCCCGACTACTCGAGTATTAATCGTCATCCCTCTCTTTCTGGTATGTAACATAAAAAAGAGATGGTGGTAGTCAGTAGCTCAGAGTGTCAAAATTGGTATCTCTTCTCATTGATGGCCGTAACTTCACACTAAATTGGGTTCGTCATGACAAACTAATAATAGGTGGCAGCACTAAGCCGAGTGCTAGACACTCTTCCAGTCGGATAGATGAGGTATGAAACAGCCATTAAACATATTTACTTTTGCGTGATGAAAAACCCAAACATTACCAAAAACTGTTCATACTTGTAACCTTCCTAAATTTGAGACTTATCACTGACTTTATTTTCTAAGATTAGATATTTCAGGTTGGATGGAGAGTCCAAAAAGATGTGTGTTTAATTTTATAATTAAATTAATACAAAAATTGTTACGATTTTATGAATTATTTGAACAGCTGTTTTACAATAGAAAATAATATCTAGCTACACTACCGGCCAGAAATAATGTTTGTCCAAATTATTCGAATAAATTAAGTTCCATCTTCTCTTCTTAAATTTAAATGGAAAATAACTTATTTTAGAGATTGAGCGACAAGTTTTCGCTGTGATGATCAGAGGAAAAATTGGTGTTACGTAATCTATTACTTTATTATTGTTATTTGAATAATGTGATGTCTGTCGTTGCGGCCCTTCCCCACCCTCCTTCGCCGACATAGAAAAACCAATCATTATCTTATACGATCAGATTAATCTATTAAATACTTTTGTCTCACTTTCTAAACAGTATTCTATTCATATACAAACATCGTTGTTTGTTTTAATTATATTCTGATATTATCACCTTATTGTAATATTTTCGTATCAAGATTGTCTAAAGAGTACTATATGTGTACTTCTAAATTTTGACTTGCACAGAGGGAAGTGCTTCATGCTTGCACGACAAGGTTCAACAGTAACGCGTTACCAGGAAAGTTATTTTCAGTAACGGTAATAGTAACGCGTTATGTTTGTAAAATAGTAACAGTAAGGGTAACGCTTTACAACTTTCTGATAATAGTAATGCAAAGTAACGCACGTTACTGATTGTTACTTTATAAAATGTTTAAATACGTTTAGCATTATATTACATTTTTCAATTTCAAGAAAACCAATCAGATGATGTATTTTCTTATGTACTTTCAAGCACGCATTTCCTTATCTTAAGGAATTATTCATCGAGTGCGACCCGGGATTACCGAGCTGTGTATTTGTTGAGCGAATGTTCATTAGGGTGGTCTAACAAATTTTTGTTTCGAATTTTTATAAATACTGGCCGGAAATTTGTTCGAATCCACACCAAAACGAATCCCTTAAAAAATAATCTTTAGAGGTACCCCAAATCTTATATAAAGTTTAAAACGTATTTCCCAAAGTTAAATGAGACGTTCCTGTAAATTTTATTTAGAATCTTGAATATGATCTTAATCCAGTTAAAACTCAACATTTCTTTCCACAATTAGCAACTAAAAAATTCCTGCATTTTTGAAACCTCGACGAAGTCTCTCAGTAACTTATTCAAGGTTTTCTATAGTTTTCTATAATTTTTATTTAAGATTTTTTTATTAAACTTATACGGCGAAGAAATGTTAAAGATATACAAATAAACCAGACTTTGTATTAATTATCTAAGAAAAGATTTTCAGAAACAATATTAACTTGTTTAAAGAACTTGTTTGTAAACTTTCATTAAATATTACCTCAATAAAGGAAAAAATTAAAGAAAGGTGAAAGTTATAAAAAAACTGCAACAATCAGGCATTGATATAGATAAAGATAGTTATGAACAACAGTAATTTGTTAAGACAATAATTTGTGCTGAATATCATTCATTATTAAGTCACTTCTAATGAAAAATAGACAAATAGCTGAAAAATGTCTTGTTAACTCTTGCTAGCGGCAACGAACTATCACTTTCATCTGATTGAAAATTGGACAACAAATGGAAATTTTTTGACAAAACCGCGACCTTAAAACTCTATTTTATCAAAAACAATTTTCATTAGAAAAACCGTCAAATTAAAAAAATACATAAAGGTGCGGCACCTTGAAATATAATATATATTTTTTTAATGGATTTGTTTTTGTATGGATTCAAACAAATTTTCGGCCGGCATTCATAATAATGCGAGAAAAAAAATTGCCAATGAATTTTTAGACTACCATACTGTTTAGCACTGCCGAATTGATACTTTTAGACAAAAGAAATCGCATTAGAAATGAAATTTTCGAAAAATTGGTATAATTGTAAAAATATGAAGTTTTATGGAAAGTCTATAGTAGACTGCAGCATAGATTTTTTTAAACGTTAACGCGTTATTTTCAGATAGAAGCGTGTGAAACACTGTTGTACGTGCACATTTAAACCCGTGAAAATTTTATTTAAGCAGATCACTTTCAAAAATTATGATTCGTGTAAAACTTATAAAAAATTAAATTACATTTATTCCTATATTAAATGTTTATATTTACCAATAAAATTGAGGATAATCGCTACAAATAATACCACACTGAAGACAATCCTCATCTTTTCTAATCGGAAAAAACTGATTAATGTACAATTTTATAATGTGAGTGACAATGTAGATCGTTAATATTATATTGCTTTACAGCTTATAGAATCTATAGTGAACATACTCGTTATCTCTTATGTAAGAGGAATCAAGCTTGTCGCAATGTGAGATTTACAGTTTATATGAGATAGTGAAAAAGGAAAATTATTCTTTTACGAATTAAATTTAAAATTTACGTGTAAGAGAAACAAACATGATAAATCCATTCGAGATAATTTCACACATTATTACAAAATTAAAGAATTTTAGTTTTAATATTTTGAAGGTTAAGAAATTCTTGAAGCCAGATTTTAGTATGATACAATTTTTTTTTAACGTTAGGTCAATAATCATATTAATCATTTTTAAAAAACGCTGAAAACATGCGTGACTGAAAATTGAAAAAAACCTGCAAAAACTATTTAAAATAATGTCGTATTGCACGTTTCAAGTGGTAACCATCCTAGCAAAGTGTGTTAAAACTTGGAGGTATCACGTAGGCACGAGGCGTAAGAGCGTTCGTGCAAGCATCGAGCGAGATGAAAAAAAATCACCTTTCATCTTTGAGCTCCAGAAAATTCAATTTTTATCGTGCAGCTACGGGGATTTTTATTCGACAGGGGAAATATTTATCACTCGAAATCAATAAAAATTGATTTTTGGGTTCTAGGGCTGGTTTCTGTTGGCATACGTCACTTATTATTAAATTGATTTTTGCTGCATGTTTAAGTGAGTGTAAAGGAATGTAAATTTACTTGTAAATACCTTTTTTCATATATTTAAATGGGTTAGTGTGCGTTACATTGTAAAAAATATTTCGGGACTCAAGATTCCTTGTTTACACTCTCTAAATCCATAAATTATCATTAAGGTCTGTAAATCCACCCTTATTCTTGCGATTTTGATATTAGAGAGACAATGCCGGGTACCATTATTCTACAGCCATTTTGCTTCAAATTAATTACGTAAAACTACTTCAGATAGTGCTGTTGTGGTAATTCTTGCTAGTTTTAGAATTCAATAGAGCGAACATAAGGCAAAAGATTATCCGGGCAAGGTTAAACTTAAATTATCTTAGAATTATCCAAAGTTAAACAAGCAAGGTTCAATTTTGTTGAAGCGATTCTTTTATCTGATATCGAGTTTACAGTCTGTCAAGTTAAAGCGTGGGTGGCTTTACTCGCAGTCGGTAAGGTGTATCGACATGATTTTGGTGTCAAAATATTAAGAAGAGCTCCCTC
>NC_046658.1:167242844-167252823 GCF_010883055.1 Belonocnema kinseyi | reverse complement strand
AGAGGGAGCTCTTCTTAATATTTTGACACCAAAATCATGTCGATACACCTTACCGACTGCGAGTAAAGCCACCCACGCTTTAACTTGACAGACTGTAAGGTGTATAGAATACCTTATTTAGCTTTACTCAAAAAATTTTGCTTTTTTAATATTGACCAGCTTTTCCTGCTATTCAAACTACTGTAAGATGTTAAACTGATCGGCCGGAGATGTTTTGCAGCAGTGTAACACCACTCACAGATTTGGTAATGAAAGCCGCTCTGCTATAATTCCATGCCTAAGGCACGTGTTTTAGGGCTATGCTTGCCTTAAATAGAGTCGTCAGTGGAGAGATGAGAAACTACATGCCTTTTTTTTAAACTTACCATCATCGGACCTTGTGAACCAGAGACGATATTCCGGTTATTTTGACAGGATCTTGTGGAGCTATGCTGCTTCTGGAAAGTTGTTCGATTTCTCGCAGAAGTCCCTTCAATTTTCCTGTATATACACTCTTATTTTTTTATATTATTCCTACTGGAAGGTCCTATACAAGTCCCATTGTGAATGCCATTAAGTTCTGTTCGTCCTGATGTACAACGCTCTAGTCTTTTTACGGAGTTTCTCGAGGAGGTGGTTCCACTAGTCTGCTTCTTTCCTAGACTTATTATGCTTCGTACGGTTCTTCGCAGAAAACTCGGGTGGAAGTCTAGGAGGTGAGTAGTGCAAAGAAATTGCAATTTTAGGGCGGTAAGCGACTGCGGCCTTAAGAGACATCTGTTGCCTGTAGTATGTACTTTTTTGTTTGGATAGATTACAGTTACGACTGAAGATTAGGAGGTGACCAGTCAGAGTAAGGGCAGTCCTAGTAGTGAATGAGACCGGGAGAAAATTTCCAGAAGGACACGACGGCCAGCTGTGCGTGGACCGGTGTCGAGCGAGGCGTCAGGGAGAGGGAACAAACAAGGCGAAGTAAGCGACAAGGAAAGATAAAGAGCGTCCAGTGCAGGTGAGGGGGAGGATCTCTTGAAGAGAAGAAGTGTCAGCAAAGAGAGTCCCGTGAAAGGCGCGCTAAAGAGTCCCTTTAAAAAAAGTGTACGAGCCTAAATCTGCCTGAAATGCAGAGGTAGACGGCGAAGGAGGCTCTTGGGGTGCTGATAGGCGATGTCAGAGGGTTTTGGGAGGAAGTAGTGAGCTATGGAACAGATGAAAAGTATGAGGAAGGACCTAGGGACCTTTCAGAGATACGAAAAGTAGGTAAAAGAGCTCAGAGGGAAAGTAGACAGATTGTAAAGGAAGGTGGTGTCGGTAATAAAGGAAAAAAGGGATAAAATTAAGAAAATGGAAGAAAATATGAGGGTGTGGAAGGAAAAGGCCGGAAAAATGGCTTCACAAGATGAAGAGTAGCCTGGGAATGGAAGAAGTTAACAGGGGGAGGGCGAGAAGCAAGGTATTGGGGAGAGGATAGAGAATATGATAAAAGAGAAACTGGGAGAGCGTAGGAATGAAAATGAGGAGAGAACGGATAGGAAAAAGATAAGGGCAATGAAGTTGAGGACGAAGAGAAAAAATAAGGCAGATAGGAGAAATAATACAGTAATTAGAGGATTGAAGCTGAAGAGCGGGTGAAAGAGAGGGGGTGGGAGCGCTGCTACAGAGCATAGGGTGGCTTAAAGGCAGGGCTAGGAAGGAGAGGAGTGAAGGGTGAGCGGCGAAGGTAGGGTATAGAAAAATAAAAATAAATGATAAAATGTGAGTATGGGAGGGAGTATGGGACAAAGTGGGAGAACACACATATCTGAGTTAGATGGGGGTAACGGTGATAGACTATGTGATCAGGAATATGCAAGGGTGGTAGGAGATAAACAAATGCACAGTGGAAGGGAGGGTTGAATCGGACCATCAGCCATTAAGCTTGTAAGTGAAGGGGGAGAGTGGCGGAAGGCAGGGTGAGGAAGAAGGATCGTTAGAAGAGAGGGTTTCATGTAGAGAGGGAGTCATGGAGAGGAGCTGAATGACGAGGAGATAGAAAAGAAGATAAGAATGTGGAAAAAATCTAAGGCAGCAGGGCTGGACGGAGTAGAGAACAAAGCGTGGTTATTTAGTACACAGAAGGTAAGGGGAGGCTAAAAGTTGTAGTGAAAAAAGTATGCATGGGGGAGGGATTCCCGAGAGGGTGAAGGAAGGGGTTGATCGTACCACTGTAGAACTAACCAAAAAGGGTGACAAAGTGTACGCGTTTCTTGTCGATCTAAAAGGCGCATTCCCTTCGGTGGATAGGAGAATTTTGTGGGAAGCAATGGAACAGAGAGTAGTGGAGAGAGGTCTGATCGAGAGGGTAAGGGTAGTATATTAGCAGACGAAAGATAGAGTGAGTGGTGGGGAGGGGATCTCTGAGAGATTCTGGACCGATATGGGGTTGTGGCAAGGTTGCTTGCTTATTTCAACGTTCTTTGCAATTTTACTCGCGGATAGGTAAAGTAAGCTAGGGGCCGGAGTGATGAGAGGAGTTAAGGTAGTAGGAGTGAGGATATTGTCACTGGCATATAAAGATGACATAGTGCTGCCAGCAAAGAGCGAAGAGGCTTTAAAGAAGATGATCAATAGGTTAAGAAGATACTTGGATACTTGTTATGGTCTTCAGGAAAGGACGTTGGAGAGATAGGGGGGAGGAGTGGAAGTGTTAGAGAAAAGTCGTACAGGAGGTGAAAGATTTTGTGTACCTGGGATTCCTGTTTTGGAGGAATGGAAGAGTGGATAGTCAGATAAAAGAGAGGGTGATAAGGGAAAATTTGGTATTAAGGCAGGTATGGGGGCTGTGGAAGAGGTTGTTCGCAAATGATTTCATAAAGAGAATTAAATTTTTCGATTCGCTAGTGATAAGAGTCTTATTTTACGGAATGGAGGTGTAGGGGTGGAAGTAAGCGAGGAGGTAGATAGGATATAGGAGAGGTATGTAAAGTAGACACTAGGGTTGGCAAGGAATACGTCGAACTATATTGTCAGGAGGGACACAGGATGAACGAGTCTAGGGATTATAACGGGGAGTCGACCGTATAAATACGAGGAGAAATTATTGGAATAGGGGAAAAGTAAGCTGTTTAGGGAGTGTTGGTAAGAGAAGGAGACAAGACGTAGGTGTGGGAAGATGGAGGTGGAAAGGGAAAGGTATTTTAGAACGAATGGATTGCATATGGATGGAGTGAGAAGGATACACGAGCAAGGGAGGGAGGTATATGCGTCGGTTCAAAAGAATGGCATGGAGAAAGAGAAGGCAGAAGGAGAGGAGAGAATAAGAGAGTCAAGGATTAACGGAAACTATGTGTGGATTATTCCAAGGGAAAGAGTGCAATATTTTTATGAGAATGGAGAGCAAGGAAGTCAGGAACTTATAGCGAGAATGAGATGAGGTTGCATGAAGGATTTTAATAGGTTCTGGCTTTCTAGAGAGAAAAGAATGTGTGAATTGTGCGGGAAGGGCAGGGGGGGGGCAAAAGTTGAGCACTGGTTGAAGATGTGTGAAAAGGTGAAAAGGAGTATGATAAACATGAAGGTATTTTGCACAAAAGGAGGCACAAAAAGGCAGTAGTATGGGTAAAGGGGATTTTGGGTAAGATGGAGAATAAGAGGAGGAAGAAGGACGAGGAATAGAGAAGGAAAGATTGTGAATAGAAGAGGAAATAGGTGTGAATATTGTAAATAGTAGATAAGTATTAGGTGCTAGCCGCGGAGGCAGAGACCGGCTATACGAGGCATAACGAGAAAATAGATACATGCGTGCGCGTCGAGGCGATTGACTCTTTGTTGCACGTATTTTTCTGTTCAGTGTATTTACTTGAAAATACTTACTCGGTGGCTTTTGTGGTTGCTGATTACGAATATGAAGTCAGAATTTCGAAAATTGCAATTCAAGATGGCGATTTCAAAATTTTGAAAAAAGAGATTAATGATTTTGAAAATCTCTACTTGGAGTTTTTTGGGGTCGCTGATTACGAATCTGAAGTCAGAAGTTCGAAATTTTTAATTCAATATGGTGATTTCAAAATGTTGAAAAAAAGAGTTATATGAGCTTGAAAATATCTACTTCGGGGTTTTCGGGGTCACCGATTACAAATCTGAAGTCAGAATTTTGACATTTTTATTTCAAGAGAGCGTATTCAAGATGGCAATTTCAACATTTGGAATAAAGAGATATATAAGCTTGAGACTTTTTCCTCGGGGTTGAGTTGGGGTCGCTGATTACGAATTTGAAGGCAGAATTTGGAAATATTCTAATTCTAGATATCAGATTCAAGATGGCGGTTTCAAATTTTTGAAAAAAATATATAGATTCTCGTAATTCTTCAAAATAGATCTCGTATTGCCAACACTGAAAAGTAAATTGTGGCTGAAATGTTGATGAAATTTTTAAAATTTATCTCGTCTACGATTTCGAAGGTTTACGTATCAATGTACACTAAATTTTACCGAATAATTTTAATTTTGATTTAGTTACTATAAATTCGTGTTCAGCGACCATGAAAACCCTGTTTCACCAATTTTGAAAAGAATTGAAAGTTTATTCAGCATACTCCTTTACCATATTGGATCCGCCATTTTTTTATCGGAATTTTTGAGATCAGATTTGTAATTAGCGTCCTTCAAAACCCCGCTATACTGATTTTGAAAAGAATCGAACGTTTATTTAACATACTCGTCCGCCATGTTGGGTCCACCATTTTGTTTTTGAAATTTTTGATATCGGATTCGTAATCAGCAAGCTTGAAAAGCACGTTATACCAATTTTAAAAAGAATCGAAAGTTTATTAGGCATACTCGTCCGCCATATTGGATCCGCCATTTTGTTTTCGGAATTTTTGACATGGGATTCGTAATAATAATGATAAGGTTTTTTCTCAGCATTTACCGAAATATATATTTTTTCGTAGCATTTTACTGAGATGTGTACTTTTTCACAGTGTTTTATAATAATGTTTATGTAATGGATGTTTAGGGACTCATAGAATACAAATAATTTCCTCATTAGTCCATTTATTTGTTATAAACAAATTTTATGAACAAATTAGAAAATAGTTTTATTATCGGTAAAATGAAATTTCTGTTTACTAAAAGTGCTTCATATTAATGTAGGAATGATATATAATTACAAGAATAGTTTAAAAGTTTATAATAACCATTGTTATAAACAATTCTTATGGCAAAATATTTATATTTCAGATTTTTTCAAATTATAATTTCCTTCAGTCGACAGAACGACTTCAGGTATTTCTTAAAATAATAAATATTTAATAATATTTGATAAAATATAAAAATTTAAATTTTTATAAACAAGTTCCAAATTTTGGCCCTTTCGCACAGAAATTTCTTTGTTTTTGCACTGGAAATGTTTTTATTAGATGAATGACTGCTAGTCACAAAAATATTAGAAAAGTAAAAAATTAAAATTGTTATAAATAATTCTCGTTATAAAATATTTAAATTTAAGCTTTTATTGCTTAAATTCATTTACCTAAATATTGTATGATTGATTCTTATTCTTTGATGAATGCTGAACAATAAAATGAAATACGGAATTATTTATAACATATCATCGGATTTGAATATTAGATTTATAAATATCTAACTTTTTCTCATGTTATATCAACAGGAAACTTCATAGTCTTTACGCGACCTCTAAATATTAACGGATTTCACTCAAAGGTAGGGGAAATGGTTTTTCGGGCACTACAAAAAATAGCTAGAGAATGAAACCAAAGAAATTCGAAAAGTAAAAAATAAAGGCCACCCTATTCTATAGTTTTGGCTCTTTTTTTCTAACATATAATCTAGAAATAAATTTTATCTTTAAATAAAAATTAACATTTGACAAATAACAATTAAAAAATTATTTCTCTGTCTTAATTTGTAAATTTTATAAAATAAAGAGGCAAACATTTGTCTTGAAATCTAGACCAAGGGCATTAATAAATATTACGTGATTATTGGCTGAATTCACACGGGGCGGACATTTAACTCCGGATAGGCATTTCGCCGTACATCTAGTGACTTTTCGTACTTTTGGTTACTAAAAGTTTTCGACGCCAGGTTTCAATTGCTTTCATGTCTTTGACAGATAAAATTATCTAACAGGAGTGCGTAACCTATATTAACTTTGGAAAAAAAACAATTATAATTTATTTAAGAAAATGGAAAATAATGTACGTACATTGTCTAACATTTATTTTTTTGTAGATCTTTCTAAATCATTTGTATTCTTTAGTCAATCTTGATTTTTTATTAAATTTTCATAATTACTTATTAATTGAACTGTGTCGTTAAATCTTAGTGATAGAAATATATCTATAACTGTTCGGTTTTTCGACGGATAAAATTAAATATTTTATTAGTGACTCTAATTGCAATTTAAATTGCAAGCGTGTTCTCATTACGAAAAGAAGATGTGGGATCACAAAAGCGAAAGGAGATTTTGTTAAGTTCCGTATTTAAATCTAATTTTATTTTTCTACCGACTATTATGGATTTCGAACATAAACTTGTTTAACCTTACTAATTTGAATCGTCTTTTAATTTATGAATGTCAATTTCACATTATTTATTCACTAGTTTGCAAGTTTTAAATTAATTTATACAACCATTTAAAGTTCCTTAAGAAGGGCATCGAAAAAAATTTATGTGTTCCCGTATTTACGACGGATTAAGGAAAAATCATTTTCTTTAATTTTTTTGAATCGATTGGTTTTTCTTTATATTTGTAAATATTTTAAACTGACAGAAAAATTATAACATCATTATTATGTAAGTGTTGCAAGGAATTGACTGTTGAGCTCTGATATTTAAACGGATTAAAAAGAATGTTTAATTTCACAAATATTCTGAAATGCTTCAATATAAATAAATAATATACAATATATAGGACAGAATACGTAAAGTGTTTCGACCTGTAATTAATTTTGTTTTGATCGGGTTCAAACTTCACTCAAGTATAGTCTTAGTGGACCTACAACAATCCACTTAACTGAACCATAGGTTTATTTAT
This sequence comes from Belonocnema kinseyi, assembly GCF_010883055.1. NCBI lineage: Eukaryota > Metazoa > Arthropoda > Insecta > Hymenoptera > Cynipidae > Belonocnema > Belonocnema kinseyi. The sequence continues at coordinate 167,245,808 of NC_046658.1, read as the reverse complement.
CAAACGGTTGTCAATATAGAAGGGCCTAAAGTTTTCACTTTTTCACGTGTTTCTTCACCTTCACGTTAGTTTGACTTCTTTTAGATTGATCTGATGGGACTTTTATTTTAGTTTTTTGAAAAGTTCTTTTCATGTACTTTGAGACTATTATAACGATAAATTTATATTTATTATTTTTTTTTTTTAAATTAAAACTGAAATTAATTTTTCGAAAAAAAAACGAATACTGTCAGGTCTAATATGACTTAAAATTATTTCGAACTTTTTTGAAATGATCATCCGTGCAGAAATATGCAAATTACGTTATATATTTTATCTGAAACCGTTTATTTCCATCAAAATGAGCATACAAATTTTAATTTGAACAAGAAAAAATGTCCGGCTCACTTTTTCTTCTACAGATGATTTTCAAAAGTATAAAAAAGCTATTTTTTTGAAAATTACTAAAAAATTCCGATTTCCATATAAATTCGCACATGGCGGTTTTGGGGGACGCTGATGACGAATCGGAAATAAGATTTCCAAACTTTAAGCTGGTGTATACATTATAAAAAAGTTATTTTTTTAAATACAAATTTTTTTGGTAAAATATGCTGTTTTTTTTCAAAAACTTAATTTCAATCTTGACTTTCAAACAAAATATGTATAGGTCCACTAGGACTATAATTTAGCCAGGTTTCAACCTGATCTAAAAACGAATATATTAGGTTGGAACACTTGACGTATTCTGCCCCATATTTTAATTTTTAATTTTCCAATAGCAGCTTACATAGTTTCGAAAAAACTTATTAAGTATATTTTCATTTTGACTTTTCCCAAATCTTGAAGCACTCATGTTTCGAAGGATTCAAGAAATGTTATGTGCATTCAGATAACATGATATATCCTATGTGCGGTAATTGATAATATAATATTATAATTATTCAAATATAGAATGCACTAAATAAATATTCAATCTAGAACAATAATCAAAGTCTTGTGAATTATTTTAAATTATCGGAGAAGAATCTGAAGTTTTAGATGGTGAGGAAGAAGATTATGATAAAGAAGCTGGCCCAGAAGAGGACAAATTAAGGAAGGGGAAAAAACGAATTCTGTACTAGCGCAAGTCAAAGAATCCCTCATAAATGTGGGGAGAAGTAGTGGAGCAAAATAAATAACGAATGTAACCCTGTATACTAATATTAACTACTAAATTGAAATCATTATTTTATGTTTGAATGTACATTAGGCCAGTCGAAAATCATAACTTAATCAAAAAATTTCTGATAATACTTAATATTAATTAATTTAAACATTTTGCACAATGGTCAAAAATGTTTGTTTTTCAGTAAGATTTCATTCTATAAAAATGACGTTCAATTTTGTTGTTCTAAAATTATTTCTTTAATTTTTTCCTTTAAATCAACCTCACAAATTGATGAGTATTAGCCCTCTGGAAGTAAACATAAATAATAAATAAATAAATAGACGTTATTTAAAGAACTTTTATAAAATTAGGGTATTGAACAATAAGCGGCACATTTATCCATTTAAATATCTGATTTCCATAAAAATTTATAATTAATCTTAAATAAACTTTATAAGCGATTCCACAAAGGTTTGAACAAGAAATATTACTCTTAAAAGTTACAAAATAAAAAATAAAACAAGGGTTCCTTACTTCTTTTTAAGACAAAAATACAAGTAAACAATAGTTAATCGTTTAAAAAATTGGTAACATTCTCGAAATAAAGATCAATTATCCTATAAATGACAAATCTTTCGATTGAACAAAAAAGAAATGCTTTTCAGTAAATTAGTAGCGGAAAAAATATTTAATTTGGCCAAAACAGTTAAAACAATTAAAAATAAGTTAAAAATGCTAAAAATGTTTTACTTGTCAAATGAAAACAATGTATGGCAAAAAAGAGAAAAAAATTCATACCTGGGTGGAAATTTAAATCAGGGACTCGCCATTCTACTACTGGAGAGCCCGGCTTAAAGCTTGGAGCTTGGAGACTTTAAGTCGGGCTCTGGCCGGGGTTTCTGGACAGAATCCGGCCAGCATCGTCACGCTGCGCTGGCCAGCGTCCGGCCATTAGGCATGGCTGGGAGCTGGCCAGGGAGCCCGACCGTAGCCCGGAAGGGATAAAATGGCGCTTTGCTAGATTAAAATGATTCGGGTTTCAATTGTATGAAGAGCATCTGTCACTGAATTAGGGGATCAATTTGATTCTCTTTTACTGAAGAATTGGAGTGTATTAATATATGAAATTCCACAAGCACAGCACACAGACAACATTAACTATATTCACGTAGTCGTTGAGAATAAAAAAAAAATATTTAAAAAATAAATATCAAATGATTGCGAGTATTTTGACTTTAAATATTAATAGCCATGTTTAGAGTAAATACATGCATTACATTCTTAAACATTCTATTACAAATAAAATTTCTAACGCTACCGGGTATCGAACCTGCATATCTATACCTAAATCTAACGCCTAACAGTCGGGAGTGTTAACGACTGCGCTAAACCGACAAGTTGAAACTCGTTGAAAAAGCCGCCCTCATAAGCTACAGTTCAGAAAAGTGAAGGTACCAAATTTTAAGTTCTCTTTTCATAATTATTCATTATTATGCGACGCAATGTAAATATAAAATACACAAAATTTTAACAGGAATACCAATAAAATACTTTTTGAATAAATAATTTAAATCCATTACAATTTTTTTCCCGTGACGACTTTTAACGTTTGGTTTGTAGGTGTTTTACACTATTTTACAACGTTTAGGATTGCTTTTTATATTGTATGCAGGTATTACGAGGGTGGATCAAATATAAACCGGAATTTTACAAATACTTTTCTTAGCTAATCACAAGCACTCTCACAGTGTAGGTTCTTGTAATGTAGTGTATTAGGAGTGGGTAAAACGCTTGGTGAGCTGTTTGACTCAGTCAATTCGTCAGTACAGCTATGA
>NC_046658.1:167205031-167242744 GCF_010883055.1 Belonocnema kinseyi | reverse complement strand
TGTGATGAAACATGGGTGCATCATTACACTCCCGAGTCCAAGATGGCGAGTAAAGAATGGCGAAGGAAAGACGAAGCCGGTCCTGTGAAAGCCGAAACCCGTCTCTCAGCCGGTAATGTCCTCGCGAACGTCTTTTTCGACTACAGAGGAGTGTTGCTCATTGATTTCCTACATGATCGACGTACGGTTAACGCTGCCTACTACTGCCAGCTGTTGAAGGCAGCAAAAGCCGCTTACAGAAGCAAAAGACGCGGAAACCCCATCAGAAACGTCATCCTTCTTCATGACAATACCAGGCCACATACGGCGGGTGAAACGAAACAAAAACTGGAGGATATGCATTGGAAAACCTTTGAACATCCTCCATACAGCCCAGATTTGTCACCCTGTGACTATCATTTGTTTGCGCCCATGAAAGATGCACTTGGAGGATTGCGATTTGACAACGATCAAGATGTTGAGGAATTCGTGCGCAATTGGTTGATGACTCGACCTCAAAGTTTCTACGAGCAAGGAATTAACAAGCTTCCAAACCGCTGGGAAAAATGTGTAGAGCGTGAAGGAGACTATGTAGAAAAATAATCAATAGTATTTTTGTATTGTTTTATAAATAAATATTAAAAAAGAATTCCGGTTAATATTTGATTCACCCTCGTATATTACTTAAAATGTATTATTATTCATTTACAAAAGTTCAAACAATTATAAATTTAATATCTGTATGTTTTTGCCGTCACTAATTTATAGTTTCATTATAATCTATATTTGAAAATGTTCACTAGACATTTATCACGATTCGAGATTCGTATACACATCCATTTCTTAATGAAATCAGAAGAAGTAATTAAGTTATAAACAAAGTTTAACAATTTTATTATTGACAATTAGCGCCCGACTAGTTGCCATCTGAGCATTCGATCATAAGATTTACCCGATATGAGCCCAGTCAGCCCCCGATTGGGGTTTTGACATAAATTTTGCCTAGCGATTATTCGACCAGCGCACGGCGAGGCTCTTAAAAAACAAACATAGCCTGGCCAGTCCCCGACCAGAAATCTTGTTGTACTAGGACTAACCCGGGCTATTTCCACACGGGTGCGTTAATTTTTTTCAAAACTTTCAATTTAACTTTTTTGGGATATACTTGGATATCGATAAGTGGCTTTCAAGGACATCGGAATTCAATGCAAATTAGCTGAACATTTTTTCCCCATGTTAATCTTGTTTTCCTGGCCTTTATAGTTTATATTTGGGAGGACTTTTTCTCGCGGATCTCTATTAGAAATTCTATTTTTTGGACAATAATAATGTCAATATACATTATAAAAAGCCATCCAACATTAGGGGTCATCATAAACTTATTGAAGAATTATTATTTTATGTAGACTACATTTCTGATGTCACGGTTGCAAAAAATTAGTGGGAAATGTTACGCAGGTCCTATAGACGCATTTTAAACACCGAAGCAACGTTAAAAAAAGGGGTTCAGGAAGAAAACGTGCACCAACTTTCCTATTCTACGAGCAAATTGAGTTCTTGCGTGATGTTCTGGCTGACGACAGAGAGTAAAATATTAATCAAATACATTGACGTTTACTAGAAAAAATAGTATAACTCTTCAGTATAAAAATAGATTGCGGGTCGTTATATCGAGCAAATAGTGTATTAAAAGTAGGGACATTTTTAGCCTTTGAACGATCCACCAGGGTTGTACCCCATTCAAACTTCAAATTACGCTTCTGACTGAGGGCATGTGCAGTTTGGTCCGGGACCCTAACCATAATTCACTCCAACTATTTAACAATCGACCACAGTCAATGATCGAAATCATCTGTGTTCTGTGTGAGTTCTATACGGACGTGAGTATCGTTTGGGGTAGCACATAACCCCAGTGGACGGTTTAAGTTCGAGTACTGTCTCAGTAATTTGTCCGATTTCTCTAATTTCCTTTACGTCTTATGTTCAAATAATGATGTTGTGTTAAGCAACAGCAAATGTGGCTTACATGCCCTTAAAGTGTGACTATTCTTCTTTCGAAATCCGTTTTTTTCTTTTTAAATTGATCATATTGTTGAGAAACTACATCATTTTTTTAATAAAAAGACGTCATTTTTGCGGAGTTTTCAGGTCTTTTTTCATGTTTAACAAATTATTTAACATTTATCAAGAAATGAAGAGACTATTATTATTACCATTGTTTTCTATACTAAAAAATGAAAAAAATTCCCTACCTGGAAAATTCTTATACTACAAATAGAAAGCATTGTTGCACGGTACAAGTTGCGGGTAGCGTACAATCCCGGTGGACGGTTAGAGGATTAGGCAGCTACGTGGATTATTGTAGGGTTAGGAAGTCATATCATTTTAACAAAACATTTGATAACACATTTTAGTGCAATTAATACTTTGTATTTAGTTCTGCTAACAAAATTTTCATTCCTCTTAATTCAGCTAAGAAATTGATATCCTTTGATATTTTAAAAACATTTTTTTTTAAATATAAACTTATATATTGCAATGAAATGCCTTTTTTTACAAAATCCCTATATGCTTGCATCCTAAAAATTATTTGAAACGAAGTTAACATTTTTCAAACAATGAGAATCACGGGTTAAGTGATGATTTCCTAATATTATCTTAATTGAAATGTTTCACAATATCTGTTACAGAACCTTAGTTGATTTATCTAATGGCTAGAATAGATATAGACGGATAGTGAAACTCCAATCTATTACATAGCTCTCTATAGGTGCTTGCGCAATTCATGAAATGGCTAAAATTGTTAGACATGTAGTGTAACTGTCGTTTATTAAACAATCCTCTAGCAGTTCAAGAACTATCATAAACATTAGTGATTCGTTTGATGTTTTCTTTAATAGAGCGCAGTCCAATGTGCCTAGTGATGCTGATGAGACATTTTTAAACGGACCAAAACCGCCAGGAGGAAAAAATCCTAAAAGTATAATATTTCTACATATAATTCTAAATTAGTTGCATATAAATAATGACAAGCCGGGAAGGGTTGAAAATAATTGGTTCTAGTCCATATATCAACATCCATATTTTTATACCCCCTTGTCGATATAAATTTTAAGGTGTCCCAATTTCAAGGCGTTTTAAGTAATATTAAGGAGCGAAATTGACACGGATATTACGTCAAGAGAAAACCAGAAATAACATTAATTCCGATTCGAGCTATCCTGTAATTTGAAAAGGAAAAAAACCCTAAACCACCTTGAAATTTCCATATATCATTTTAACCCTTTAGGGACCAAACGTACGTTTTTCTAAAACTTTTTTCAGCGACATTTTCTGCTAACAAATCGATTGTTAATTTCCTTAACTTTTGAAATACGTCATCAGAATTGCGGAAAAATTCAAATTGAAATAATTATAGTCCTTTATTTAACAAAAAATACGAATTTTTCATGACATAATATCTTTATTTGAGTATTTTCGTCTCGAATTTGTGAAGATAAACCTCTAAAAAGTGAAATTTTTGCATCCATACGGACCCTATGCTTCAAAATCTATAGGTTAGTTTTTCGAAATTCAAAATATCGAAATTAGATTTGAAAATTCAAGATGGCGGATGCAATATGGCTACCAAAAATTAGTAAAACATACCGATTTTCATAAAAAGTCGCACATAGCGTTTTTTGGGGACGCTGATGATTAATCGGAAAACAGATTTTCAAACTTTAAGCTGGCTGAATCGGTGTGGAGATTTCCCATATTTAAGATGGTGTATCCAATAGGGCCATTAAAAGTTAGTGAAACATTCCAATTTTCATAAAAATTCACACATGATAATTTTTGATGGAACTGATGACGAGTCTGTGATTAGATTTTTGAGATTCAAGATGGCGGATCGAATAACACTGCCAAAAATTATGATAAATGCTAATTAATTTCATTTGCACCGTTTAAATGTCCTTCCGCCAAAGATGTACTCTTCGCCGTTGCCCAACTCTTTTCACGTAAAGGTGAACAATTACATGAGTAATTTTACTTTTTTTATTTTGAAGTGTAACGTTCTTTTGTTGGGAATAAGGCTTTGGACCCCGTTAAAAGGCCTCACATTTAAGGGAATTATCAATTTTGAATAGCTATAAGAATTTCTTTTCTGTCCTTCGTTTTTCAACCCTCATTAGGCGGTGAAAATAATAACATTCAAATCCTTTTTTAAGCTTAAAATCGTAAAATGTTTGCTTTGTTCAAATATTATTAATTAGAAAACTATAAAATCATGATAAAAAATTCAAAAAATTATTTTTTACTAGAACCTTCTGTGTGGAAATTAAGCCTGACATTGTAAAATGACCGATTATGTGTTTTAAAAGACTTTTTCCCTCATTATTATTCGAAAAACATTAAATTAAAGTAACGGAATTTGCTTAATTAAAAGGGATAAATTTGCTTTATTTCTCGGTTGCTGTGTGGTATTTAGAAAAATATTGTCAACGCTAGATACAGAAAGGGATTCAATTTTAGAGATAACTTCAATTGCTGTAGGGATGCAAAAGGGGAGGACAAAAATAGGAGTATTTAATACACACTGGATAAATGAAAATTTCCAATACTTTTTAATGAAAGCCTTCTTACCGGGACCCATTTCCACAGTAAATGTGGCAGTCGAATAAGTATCCTTCACTCCTCGGAAATTACTCTTCATTAGTTCTCGATCGTGAGTCCACTCGCGGAAAAAATCTGATCACGGATTCGTCTTCAGCGGCCCCGAAAACCCGCAAGTGGAAATTTTCATGAAAATCGGAATTTTTCTCTAACTTTTGGCAGCCATATTGGATCCAACATCTTGAATTTTGAAAATCAGTTTTCGGATTCGTCATCAGCGGCCCGAAAGACCCCGATATACATGCATTTATGGAAATTTATTTGAACATATTGCTCCAATATGGAAAATCAGGAATTGCAAAAAAAGTTTGGCTTTTAGCCATCATATGTCCATATTGGACATCGCTATCTTGAATTTCAGAAAACTAACCTATAGACTTTTGAGCTTTGGGACCCTGGACGCAAGAATTTTACTTTTTCGGGGTTTACTTTCACAAAGGACCCCGCACTAAATATCCCCAAAAAAAATCCAAAAAAATGGACAGTTTTAGCGCTATGCGGCGCTAAGCGCTCAAGATCAGTGAATAAAACGAATAACAACAGATTTTTTTACAAAAGCAACTGGTGCGCACATACCGATAATAACATTCTACCCTTCGCAAGAGGGTTGAACGCTAAGCGCTCAAGATCAGCGAATAAAACCAATCCTAGTAACTTTAGCGACAAAAGCGATGTCACTATAAGAATCACGCATCAGAAAGTAGTCAGTAATATGTTTAGCCAAACCAATGAGTTATATTGCGCGCTTCACGAAACGGTCAAACGCTAAGCGCCCAAGATTTGAACTTGACTAAGTAATTACTTTCTTAAAGACAGAAATGGTATCCAAAGTAAAATTAGTAACTAGTGCGCACATCGATAATAACAGTGCACCCTTAGCCAGAGGGCCGAACGCTAAGCGCCCATGATCAGCAAATAGAGCCAATCCTAGTATCTATAGCGACACAAACGATGTCTGTATACGAAACACGCATCAAGAAGTGGTCAGTAGCATGTTTAGCCAAACCAATGACAATATGAGCCTACAGCGTTGACTCATATAGCGCTCTTCTCAGAATGGGCAAACGCTAAGCGCAGAAGGTTTGAACTTCACTAAGAAATCACATTTTCAAAGGCCTTTCACAAAAGAAATGACAGAAAAAAACATACCGTCGTCGATGGAAATAATGAACCCGAATCAAGAGCCATAAATAGTTTAATATTTCGCAAAAGATACTGGGATTGGTTCTTTTCGCTGATCATGGGTGCTTAGCGTTCGGCCCTCTTGCGAAGAGTACACTCTTATTATCGGAATGTGCGCACTATTTATTAATGTTACTTTGGGTACCATTTCTGCCTTTAAAGAAGTGATTAATTAGTCAAGTTAAAATCTTGGGCGCTTAGCATTTGATCGGTTTGAGAAGCGCGCTATATGAGTCAGCGGTGTAGGCGAAAATATGACAGACCACGATCTGAACCGTGATTTCTATGTTGACATCGCTTTTGTAACTATATCTATTGTAATTCGTTCTATTCACTGATCATGAGCGCTTAGCGTTCGGCTCTCTTGAGAACAGTACAATTTAATTATCGGAATATACGCGTTAGTTACTAATGTTACTTTGGATACCATTTCTGCCTTTAAAAAAGTGATGAATTAGTCAAGTTAAAATCTTGGGCGCTTAGCGTTTGATCGTTTTGAGAAGCGCGCTATATGAGTCAGCGGTGTAGGCGAAAATATGACTGACCATGATCTGAACCGTGATTTGCATGTTGACATCGCTTTTGTAACAAAATCTGTTGTAATTCGTTTTGTTCACTGGTCTTGAGCGCTTAGCGCCGTATAGCGCTAAAACTGTCCATTTTTTGGATTTTTTACAGATATTTCATTCGGCACTTATAACCTTAAAAATTACAAATTTTCCGCTATCATAAATCCACCGAAAGCCATTTTCCCATACATTTAGTGCGGGCTCCTTTGGGAAGAAAATAATCAAATAAAGATCTGATGCACTAAAAAATTCGTATTTCTTGTTAAATAAACTAAATTAATTATTCAAATTTGAATTCTTTTGCAATTTAATTTAATTTTCAAGTTTGAATTATATTGCACATTTGGTCCTTAGCGGGTCAAATCTGAATAATTTACTGTCTCTCGGGCGGAATAAATAAGTATCGTGGAAAGTTTCGTTGCGTTTTTTTTTAAACAATTATGACGTACTAACTAACATATAATATGTTGAAATTATTAAAACTTTTGTATCAGGTGCGTTATTACCATTTCAGAAAATAAGGATCCCAATGACGAAGCTTGTGATTTATTGCTCAATAGGATGAACCGGTTCCTATATTCTATTGAAACGAAAGGTTTATTCAACGAGGCGTCAACGAGAAAAATAAAACAGAACAAAACCTAGAACAAAAATCAGTGATACGGTCAAACGTAAAATTGGGTAGTACAGCGACATTTATTAAAAGTACTGTGCCCCATTTTAATACTCCATTGGTAAAGCGCCCTCCAAATGGAGCAAGGACAACAATAGCAGCAAGAAGTACTGCGACTACAAGAGCTACATGCCAGCTACAAGATGGAAGAACAGATTCCGAAATAGCAGCGGGGCTGTATTTAGTGGAGGCGTCTATAAGGAGGTTGCCAGCACAAAATCACCCAAAATTGATTTTAGACTTAATTACAGTTGCTTATGAAAAAGAAAAGGAACTTCAAAATTAAAAAATTTAAATATACTGATTAACAAAATTAATAAAACTGAATAAAATAACCAAATTACCTTCTCGCACATCCTTGGCTGCAAATACACCATGCACAACCACCTCTGAGGCATCAAAAAACTGTCTCAAAGTCTTCATCAATTAACCAATTATGCAAACATATTGCTGATAAAGCAATTTTATAAACCTTGGAGACTCTTGCAGAAATTGGCCTACGGAATATACGCCATTTAGATGCTAATCTTCCAAAAGCACATTCGATTGATTTACGAGCTCTTCCAAGACGGTAGTTAAAAAGAGCTTCCGGAATTGATAATTCTTCGAACTCCGGAAAGGGTTTTAAAATGTTTAGACCTGAAGGGAAAGCAGCATCAGCTACAACTACAACTGGGACATTTACAGAACACTCGTATAAAGATCTTGACGAAGGCAAATGAAGAGTTTGGTTTGCTAGAGCTTTCCCTATGTTGGACTTCTTAAATATCCCTCCATCACTTTGTCTTCCATTGGCTCCAGCGTCTACTATGACTTTCTTTATAGTTGTGAAATGATGAACCAGATTTTGCCGGAGCCTATATAGATATTTCGTAAAGAAATTAGGTATTTAAAAAATTGCACTCTATAAATACTTGGAATTTATTTTCAGTAATTCACTTTTATAATCCTTATTAGAAGTAGGCAATTTCCCTGATATTCTGTGAGATCAAACGTATTTTAGTTATTGAAGGGTTGCTGGGTGTTTAAAAAATAGGCCACGATGCCAGGTTATGATTCCAGGTTGTCCCAGGGATAATCCGTCGGATATCCCGGAAGGCGGAAATAGGGATATCCAGGATATCCCAGGGACGTCTCCGGAATATTCAACTTCCTCAAGTAAGATATAGAAAATCAATTTATATCCTACTTGGGGCATTTGAATATCCCGGCAACGTTTCAGGGGTATCCTGCATAGTCTAGGGATAACACTGGGGTATCCAAATTTCCGCCTTGCGGGATATCTGACAAGTTATCCCTGGGATATCCTTGGGACAACCTGGGAGATGAATGGGATATCTCGGTATATCTCATTTCTGTGAGGGATGTAGTAATCGAAATCTTAATTTCGCGCTTTTATCCTGTAATTCCGTACAGCTTTTTCAGAACTTGTTTATTAAATTCAAAAAGAATTTATTGGATTATAAACGAATCCAGCTTTATTTCGTAGAGAAAACAATATTTACGGCGAATTTGCTGTTTACGATTACAGATTGACTTTTCCATCATTTCCAGAGGTTTACCAGACCAGTGATAACTCAGTATTGTGAAAAAAAGAATTCTTCGCTAAAAATGTCGAGACAGCGGGTAACTCTACAAAAAGTTAGCATAATTTAAAAATTTTGGTTAGATTTTCCAAAATTCTAAAACAAAATTTGTGTAAAGGAATAAATTTGTAACCTGACCTTGTATCTGATAAGAAATTAACAGAAGCCACGAAGAACGAATTTTTATCTTGGCTTTTTTTCATTCAACGACTAGAATTTTCTTATGATTACTCAGCAATCACGTAATATTTATTCGAGCCCTTAATCTAGATTTAGAAAGTAAAATTTGCCTATAGTCGGAGAATAAGTGGTTTTGAAACAAAAGCATCGCTCTCTTACTGCAAGATTATTTGAAGTTTTTCGCAAAAGGATCATTTTTTTGTAAAAATATTCTTTTTGAGACAAGTAAAAATAATTTTAACCTTAAGTTTAAGAGGAACCTAATGGACCCAATTGAACTTTTAGAGGTGAGATGGAGAAAATTTCAGGACCTTCGGAATGAGACAAATAGAATAAAAAATATTAATTAGGACTCGAGTTACATAATAAAATCAATAAATCTTTTTAGCACCACATTCGCTGTTTATTAAACTTAAACATATTTTTAATGCGTTTAAACTACTTTTTGATACTTCGACCATGCTTGGAAAGTGAATTAAGTCTATTCTCTTGAATTTTTCACGTTATATTTTATGGTTTCAAGGGACTAAAGATACATATTTAACTGGACATTCAGCTATCAATTTGTTATCACCGTAGTACAGTAGGAAAATAAAGTAGTTTACAAGAAAAAAATTAAAAGTTTATGTTGCCACTTAGCGGGGTTCTGAAAGCAAGGTTGTAGTTACTTTGGCCGCACTTGAACTGTGCCCGCTATTAACCACTCTGCTAATATGAAACCTAAATTAAATGCTAATGATAGAATTAAATCTGCATCCTGAATTTTGTAGGCATTGTATCTTTTAAATAAATTTTATTATCGCTAATACGCGCAGGATAATTGGCATCTTCTCTAAAGGTTGAAAAGATGAAGAAACGCTTTTGTACCTTCTCTAATTCATTTGTTACATTTTGGTTAAATTGAGACCAAATTTGCGTCCTTACAATTTGAGACCTAACAAAAGAGTTGTAGAGTGAAATAAGAGCTTCTTATTTATGAAGGCATATAAATGAGTCAGAACTACAACCAGCATACTGTACAAAATTTGGAAGTAGTTCAAAATATCTAAATAAACAACATCATCTTGTGGTCCTTCGTGTAGCATTACAGCCATGAATTGTTATGACAACACTGTCGGATTCGTGATAGTTGATCTACTCGTTACGCATCCGAGTTGTGATTTAATAACATATGGTAACATAGACGAGGAAGGAAACAAGGTATGCGATTTGTTCAAGAGGTCATTTTATCTGGAAGCACCTTTAATACCCTTTTTACATTAGCCTGGTCTAGTTTTAGTTTATAACCTAACTTTGCTGCTATTAACGACTCTTCTAAGTAAAGACTCTTTCCAATTCTGATTTTATTTCTGATTTCTCTTTGAATTTTATTTAAGTAATTAGTTCCTTTCAATCCCACTGTGGATATTTTTGTAAAATATTCACTTCAAAAAATTTTGCGACCACTTTATCTATAATGTTAAAGAATTTGAAGTATAGTACAAGTCCGCTAACTTTCGAACTTCAAGCATGTAGGGGCGGGAAATTCCAGGAATTGCGGAGTTATTGAATGCCCACTCTAGTAGCACGACATTGGGTGCGCGCATGCGTGAATCACGGGCGCAAGTCATGAGAAAAATAGCACATGTAGTGGGAGATCCCGAATTCGTGTGCGTACTGTACGTGTGATGACGTTCTAAGGGGAGTGTACAATTATCGAATGGCAAGTTATCGGACGTGTACTGTATAAAAAAACTAAAGGCCATCTGTGGATCGTTTATAAAGTACAAATACTTATACTTAAAATTTCCTATTTCTACGTAGAGTTCTTTTTGTTACCTTCCTATAATTGTGCCTATTTGAGAAAGATGTGCTTGTTATAAACTTCATCTGATCTAATCTGAGGATTTATGCGAGGTATTTATTGAAATTTTCAGAGCAGGGTGATTCTTCCTCTTTCACCATTGGAGATGTACAAATTACTTGATATTAGTTAAAGCTTGCACACATTAGACCCTGAAATAATCTATTAGCAGTCTTTATATTGTTATATTGTATCACCTTTAGAGCATGCCCAGAATTTACAACATGAACCGTAATATTTTTAAGCTTTTCTCATAATTCACTAAATTTGCAAATAATTTAGAGGTTTGGAATTTCAGAAATGTTTAGATAATTAACGTTTACAGTAATATCCCAATTTTTATCGGATCGTCACATTACCAAATTATAAATTCTGATTTCTAACTAAATTTCTTCGGAGACGAATTTTTTGATGTGTTAAGAATACACTTGAATTTTACACATTTATTACATAATTGTAATCTTTGTTCGCTTTTCATTAATATTCGGACAAATACAGATAAAACCCAATAAAAAATTAACGAATTTTAACACAAAATCCAGAGCTCGATACAACGTGGTCTCGGGCCGAGAGCTCGAAATATATAATACTTGTCTCAAAATTAAACTATGATAACTATTTGATAGTTAATAAATGATAAAAGACTGTTAATCCTAATAAATATTATTATCACAATTACTTATTATTAAATTTTTATTAATAACAATAGTGAGAACCTTTTTTCTACACTCCTCAACGTGGCAGACGTTACCGTACACATATAGTTTGGTAATTTTTTTAGTATCTTTATAAAGCCATCCTCGACAGATCTGTGAAAAAATTATACTTTTTCGGATTTTTTTATTTGAGTGAAATTGATTCCTCATTGACTGGACTATGTACGCAATCTTACAAAACTCCGTAGTCAATACTTCAATCTCTTCGCTGAATATGTTTATTTTTACCCGCCTGAAACGTGTAAACATTCCACGAAAAATCGTCTGTTTGTTCAATTTTTCTAAAATTGCAAAAGCATCACCATCGGACGCTGCTAATACAATTTTTTTATCGGTTGGAATGCGCGTGCAGATATTACTCTTTGGTTTCAATTGAATTGGTTTTTGGGGAGAAAAAACATACTTTCGGAGTTCAAATGTGCGGTTCGGATTTGCGTGGGGAATTAGCCTAATACAATGAAGTTCCTCAGGTTTAAATCCAAGTATAAATTCAGGAGGATATCTTTTACGTGGAGAACTGGACCTGAAAGGAAGCGAAGACTCCTCAAGAGAAAGAGAATTGGCAGAAGATCTAGGTCTGGCAAGAGGAAATTTCCTTTTTGGAGAATCAGGTCCTGCAAGAGGTATAGTTCTTTCGGGAGAATGTGATTCAGGAAAAGAAGAGCATAAAGGTCTGCTACGAGAAACGCACTTTTTCCTAACGTTACTTCATAAAATGTTGGAATAAGTTTAGCATTACATTAAATGCTTCAATGTCAAGAAAACTAATCAGATGATGTATTTTCTTATGTACTTCCATGCATGCATTTTCTTATCTAAAGGAATTATTCACCCAGTAGTATCCGGAATTACAGAGCAGTGCGTCTGTTAAGCGATTGTTTAATAGGATGGTCCAAAAAATGGTTGTTTCAAATTTTTATAAATACTGGCCGGAAATTTGTTCGAATTCACGCAAAATATTACAAAATTTTGTTGACGATCCTCAATAATATTATCTGAATCGAGTTGAAACTCAACATTTTCCTTCACAATTAGCAATTAGACAATTACCTCACTAAGTAAAAAAAGGAGAGAAAGGCAAAAATTGTAAAAAAACTGCAACTATATTGCAATTATATAGATGAAGATAGTCATGAACAGCAATAATTTGTGTAAACAATTATTTTTGCTAAATCTTATCAATTATTAAGTAGCTTCTAATGAAAAATATATAATAAATGGAAAATATTTGAAAGAACTGTGACTTTATAACTCTATTTTATCAGAAGATTCCTAAAAACGATAATAATTTTTTTAATTATCTGAACATCTAGTTAGCAGTATGAAATTTTTGTATGTACCAGAAACAATTTTTATTATGAAAATCCCAAAAATTATAATTGGCGACAAGATCTCGCAAAAACTATTTTTTCATTTATGGAATTTTTTAAAGATCCTATATAACAGATTGATGTGGGTGATATTCAAAAAGTGATATTTTCTTTATATTCTTCGGATTATGGTAAAAAAATTTGGAATTCTAATTTGATTTAGCTAATATTGAGGATTTTGGATAAAATTTACAAAAACGTATGTTTTTCCTATGGAAAATACGTGGCAAACTACATGCGGCTTGTGGCACCTCTAAATATAATTTTTTTTAATTAATTTTTTTTGTGGATTCAAACAAATTGCCGGTTGGTATACATAAAAGTTTAAAGAAAAAAAATTTTCCAAAGCATTCTTAGACCACCCTACTGTTCAGCACAGCCGGGTTTCAACTTTTAGTTTGATGGAAAGTCTTGAGTAGACCGCAGCATAGATTTATAAACTTATAACTAGTTTAAATAAAAGAGAGCTTATGGACAAAATCCGGTATTTTAAAATTATTTCACCTAAGTGGAAATTCAATATTTAGTTTTATTACAATTTTCAGTCAAATGTTATAAATTCTTAAGACTCTTTTTGGACATTAAAAATAACGTATTAAAATTGAGTAATGTACAATTTCAGAATTTAATTAACAATGTAAATAGTGATATTATATTGCTTCATTAGCCTATATAATATAGTGTTAATATACTCGTTATTTCTTAAATTAAAGGAATCAAGCTTGTCCTAATTGGAGATTTACATTTTATATGAAATGCTATAAAAGAAAAATATTCTGTTATGAGTTTAATTGAAATTGACGTGTAAGCGAATCAAACATGACAAATCCATTCGAGATTATTCCTCACTTAATTACCAAACAAAATAATTTTACTTTCAATATTTTGAAAGTTGTACAATTTTGGATCTTGTTTACTGAGGGTCAAAAGCTATTAATACTATTAAACTAAACCACCTAAATTTTCACTGGTTGAATAAGTATTTTGAGTGACCACTGATAAACCAATAATTTATAATATTTACTGCGTGAAACAGTTAAGGACTTTACTGAAACAGTGCTACTGAATATACCAGGGACCTTCATTTACGCTACAGGTTGATGTAATGAGTCCAGCCCTCACTTACTCTAGTGATAGTAAAATGCAGTTTTTAAAATATAGTTTTGAAAAGGTTAGCACAAAAGTGATAAATGATAAGTATCATAACTCACCAGCTGACAGGCCACAAATTTTAAATTCCTTGCAGTACTTTCCGGTGAAATTTTTCCAGATAAATTGAAGGGAATTGATTTTTTCTCATATCTATGTTCCCGACGGTTTAGGAGACGACCGGAAAAATCAGATATTGAAGAGAATTACATTTTTACATCCCGATCAATATGAGCCTTCTTACTGGGATATTTCTCGATTCAGAAATAGATATCTTACTTTTTCGCTTACTCCTCCTATAAAAGCGCGATTTATGTATCCTTGTAAGTTTCATACGGCAATATATACACGAAACTCTAGCTTTCAGTCACCCTGTTCTCGGCCTTCCTAGAACTGCTGGCTCACGCAGTTTCTCAGGGAAGCAGGGCGAGAGCAGTTGCCCACTATTAGAGGAATCCTATTAACCTGGCAGTGCCGAATTAAAGACTTTAGCTCTCCGGGAGTTGGGGGTCCCTTAGCTACTCAAGGAAAATAAGCCGAGGCATAGGCACGAAGATCGCATCCGTATCCTTAACGACCATCCACACGTTTTGTGTTGGGGGGGGGGGCTTTTATATATTAAGCTAGACCCTTCTAAGCCAGCAATAATTTTCCAGTATAACTCGGATTCTTGGATTAGGGTAAACCCTGTCCTCATCACAGACATACGCCTCGTTCCAGCGAGGAGCCTTTGCTGTCATGCAAATTTGTCTACATCATTCAGATTCCCGTCTCAGCTATTAATAGACTAATTAAGGATCTCTCCTAGAGTCCACCCGCATCTTGCCTAAAGGCTGAGCAGGAGGATTCTCCTCAGATGATCCCTTGTGAGGAGCCTTGATTGGTTTTTGCGGGCCTCTGAAGAACCCTTTATCATTGACGGCGAGTTATAGGATATTCCAGGAAGCTTTGCTTTTACTTCCTGGAAGGGCCGCACCTTAGTATTAGTTCAGCAGACTAGAGTCCATCAGTTCCCCAGAACAGTCACAAGCTCACGATGCAGTTCCTCTGGTTCATTATATTCTGTTCTCTCGTCCGATTAGACACTCAAAGCCTCCGGCCAGCTACGTGAGTACTTATATCATATAGTATACAACTTATACCGTTCACTTGGATAGTAAAAAATATATTTACTTGAAAATACCGACTTTGGTGCCCAAAGAAAACTCCCTATGTTAGGAATTGGAATTCTAGGCAATATTGTGCTTTGCTAAGGCTTTTTGAAAGTTTTTTTTTTCTTATAAATTATCTTTATTTAGTGATTTAAGATTATAAACAATCTTCTAAGATATATTCTATTGTTTAAACAACTTTGGTTTGTTTAAACATTTGTTTTTGCGTGTAAGTCGCTAAATAACCGCATGTTCTAAATAATATACATTTCTTAATCAATGAAAGCAACGCAATAATCTGTTTAAACAATTTCATAATTATTTAAATAATTCCTGTTTGTTTAAACATATAGTTGAAATAAAAAAAACAACGAGAAACATTTCATCTCAATGAATTTTTAACAGATTTAAATATATGTTATCTTATTTTAATTTCAAATAAAAAACAGTTGAATTCAACTGAAAAAGAAAAGTTTTCAAAGAAGTATTAATATTCTACTAAAAAAACAAGTTTTCAACAATATAAACGAATTTTCAACAAAATAGTTAAGTTTTTAACCATAGGGATGAATTATCCACTCAAATGATTAATCTTCAACAAAATAAATAACACGTCAAAAAAAAAGAACCAACAAAATAAATTGATGGCATTTTCAACAAAATAATTAAATTTTTTTATTGGATTTTATTACTTTAGTTCGCATTTAAGCGGGTAACATTTCATCGGGTTTGAATATTTTATTTACAAAAAGCTAACTATTTCTCATGTTAGATAAATGGGAAACTTTATATTTTTTACACGACCTCTAAATATTAAATGATTTCACTCAAATATAGGGAATGTTGTTTTTTGGGATTAAAAAAAAAACTGGAGGATAAGACCAAGGATATTCTGAAAGTGAAAAATTAAAACCGCCATATTCTATAGTTCTATCACGGATATCTTTCGCTATTTCGTCTTACACACAGAAAAAAAATCTTCGAATCAAATGAAATTTATAATAGTTTCTTCCAGTGAAAACAATTTTTGTCAATTTTTTTATTAAAGTACAAATATAGTTTGATGTTTTAACGATATTTTTTTTCAATTAAAGAAGTTTCTTTCTTCAACCAAAAATTTATTTCAATTGAGAAATCATTTCTTTGCCTTAATTTGTAAAATTCATAAAATGAAGAGGCAAAAATTTATCTTTAAGCCAAGGATACGAATAAATATTACCTGATTAGTGAGTACTCAGAATATACTTTTAGTAGCGTCATGGAAATGTTTGCGTAGCTTGAAATGTTTACTCTAATAAAATTATATAAATTGACAGTGACTGAAAATATTAATTTTCATAATTTCCTGATTTTCTCTAATCTTTCTTTTTAATTAGTGTTTTATTTTTCCTGACCAATAATCTTTGAAGTCTGGCATCGTATGAAAATCTGAATTCTGCGATTGTATCCTGTAAATGTTTACAGCTTTTTGAGAATTGTTGTTAATTCAAAAGGAGTAACTTTTGATTACAGATTGATTTTTCCATTATTTCCAGGGTTCGGTTTAAAAATGTGAAAACAAAATTTATGTAAAGGAGTATATTTGTGAGCTGACCTTGTATCTGATAATAAATGAACACAAGCGACGAAGCTCGAATTTTTATTTTGGCCTTTTTCTATTCCACGAAGAGAATTTTTATTATGATTAATCAGCAATCACGTAATATTTATTCGAGTCCTTAATCTAGTTTTAAAGAGTTAAATTTCCCTATAAACTAAACAACTGATAGAAATATAGTTCTAATATTATAAGCTTAATTGAATATGCAGAGTATTTTATAAACCAAAAGTTTATTATTAATAAAATAATAAGTTGACATAACAGGACTAGTGACACACAAGACAAAATCAAAACACGATAGAACCTTATTATTAAGATACAACATGAAGTTGGTTTGAATCTTGATAGAACGCTAATTTGAACTCTAACACTCCCCCTCAAATATAGCGAGCCTTTATCTTTTAATAATTTCATGCCAAGTAAATGTAAAAAATTCCACTGCTTAATTCGTGGTAGTCCTTTCGTAAATATATCCGCAATCATTTTTGTAGAAGGTAATTGTTTCACCTTGATGTAACCCTTACTTGATATATTTCAGATATAATGATATCTAATATCTATATGCTTAGTTTTAGGATGAAACATTCTATTTTCAGCCAAGAATTGGGCTCTAATGTTGTCATTATTCAATAGGATATTAGAAAATTCCTTGAAACCAAGTTCCAGAAGGAATTCACGTAGATAACAGGCCTCTTTGGTAGCCTCGGTCAAAGCCATATATTCTGCTTCAGTTGAGGATAGTGCAACGGTACGTTGTTTCCTAGCTTCCCAAGTTACTTCAGCACTACTTAAAATAAAAGTGAATCCGGTATATGAACGTCTGTCCACAATGCAGCTACCCCAGTCAGCATCTACATATCCTATAAGGTCCTTTGAATTTTTCTTGTAGTTAATTGCATGTCAATAGTGCCTTTAAGATAACGGAGAACTCGTTTCGCCGCTGTCCAATGTTGCTTTTCATGGCATGCATTAAATTGGCTTAAGTTCCTAACAACAAATGATATGACTGGTCGAGTAGCAACTGCTAGGTAGTTTAATGCTCCTATAAGTTCTTGATACGGTCTTGCTTTATCTGTTTGAGTGGTTTTCTTCTTGCATTTTGTTAACTTGACGTTTTGATCCACTGGTGTTGTGACGCAATTTGAATCATTCACGTTAAAGCGTTTCAGTATATCCCGTATGTAGCCTTTTTGAGATATACTTATGCAATTCTTTCCTTGTGAAATCTCAATGCCTAGGCAATAATGAGCTTTTCCCATGTCTTTTACGCCAAAAGTTCCTGTTAACTTCTTCTGTATAAAGTCAAGATTGGATAGGCTT
This sequence comes from Belonocnema kinseyi, assembly GCF_010883055.1. Lineage (NCBI taxonomy): Eukaryota > Metazoa > Arthropoda > Insecta > Hymenoptera > Cynipidae > Belonocnema > Belonocnema kinseyi. Next base: position 167,224,770 of record NC_046658.1, on the reverse strand, counting down.
CGAAAGGCGATGAGGATATCATCCACATAGATAAGAACTAGTATGATTTCTCCCCCTCGTTGCATAGAATATACACAAGGATCAGCATTCATTGGTTTTAATCCAATACTTTGAAGATGTTCATCAAAGCGCTTATGCCATTGGGGACCTGCCTGTTTTAAACCATGGAGGGATCTTTGCAATGAACATACCTTGTTTCCTCCTTGAAGATCCTTGAGCATCTGTTTTGCATTTTCTCTAATTTTATCTTTTTGTTCTCTTGATAAAATTTGTTCTAAGGATTCTTCTAGGAGTTTGGGTACGTCCATAAAGATTTCTTCTTCAATTTTGCTATTTAAATATGCTGTGGTGATGTCTAATTGATGAATTTTTAATTCTTCTCAAACACCCAGTGCCAAAAGCAACCTAACTGAACTTAGACGAGCCACTGGAGCAAAAGTATCGTTGAAATATACACCTAGGCGTTGGGTAAATCCCTGTACAACGACTCGAGCCTTCCTCCTTTCGATACTATCATCAGGGTTGTATTTATTTCGGAGTATTTTTCTGCATCCTATAACATTTCGGTTCTTGGGTCTTTCCACAATTTTCCAGGTGTTGTGTTTCAGAAGAGACTCTATTTCTTCAGTGATCGCGTCTTTCCAAGATTTCGAATCTGGTCCACTTAGAGCCAGTTTCCAAGGAATTTCGGTAGCTACATTCGCGTAATCTTCAACGATGTTCATGAGAACACAATTTTCTTCTTTTCTTTCCATTTCGTTTCCTATATTTGGTATTTCTTCTTGAGGTTGTATCATAGAGTACTGCTTCTTAGGACGTCCTTTGTTTCCATTCCTAAGGATTTTTGGTCTTCCTGAACTTCTTCTTAGATTTCCTTCCGCTTCAAGGAGTCCCTCTTCTTCTAATCGATTCTGTCTTTCTTCTATATGTTCTTCTTTGAGAAAATCTTCAGGAAAGATGGGTCTCTCTTCTTCAGGAAAATGTTCATTTTCTTCCATGTAAGGAATTTGTTGTTCTGGTTCTTGGTTTTCCGTGATGTTCGGTCCGATTTCAATTTCTTGAGGTATAGGTTCTTTTATCGAAGAATTAGCTGCGATTGATTCATTAGGGAAATTCATTTGTGGGATGAAATCTTCAAAACTTCCTTGATTTTAAATTTCATTCATAAATTTAATATCTCTCGCAATGACTACTTTTTGGTCTGTTGGCAACCAAACTCGGTAACCTTTGGAATCTTCACTATAACCCAGAAAAACGCATTTCTTACCAGGAGGTTCCATTTTTCCTCTCGAGATATTTTTGTCAATGAGTACTGCCTTTTCTCGAAAGATCCGTAAGTGTTTTAGGTCCGGAAGATTTCCTGTCCATTTTTCAAATGGGGTTCTTCCGTCAAGTGCTTTTGTAGGACATCGGTTCCTGATGTAGTTTGCTGTAAGAATAGCTTCAGCCCAGAAAGATGATGGGAGACCTGATTGTAGGAGTATGCAACGTGCAATTTCTACAAGAATTCGATTTTTTCTTTCGGCAATTCCATTTTGTTGCGGCGTATGAGGTACAGTAAGACGACGCTTGATGCCTTCTTGTTTCAGGAGGGAATCGAACTCTTTGCTGAGAAACTCCCCTCCATTGTCAGTTTGAAAAGCTTTAATTTTAACACCTTTCTGCTTCTCTGAAAAACTTTTATATTCTTTAAAAGCTTGAAGGGCATCGCTTTTCTTACGTAAAAATCTAATTTCACACCATCGTGGACTGTCGTCAATAAAAGTAATAAAATATTTAGCTTTTCCCTTGGATTCTGTTCGCATTGGACCACATAGATCCGAATTCAAAATTTCTAGGATTGTTGTACATTTATTTGAATGTTTTGGAAAAGGAAGAGAAGTAATCTTACCCTGCAGGCAAATTTCGCATGGTGGAATAGAAGATTCATTTGTCCACGTAATTCCAGTTGCGACTTCGTTTTTCTTCATTTGAAAAAGATCGTGTTGATTCAAATGACCTAATCGTTCGTACCAAATCATTTCTTGCGTTTTCCGAAGATCATTTGATGCCATGCATGTTCCTTCATTTCTTTCTTTTATGTAGTACAAATCTCCGATCCTGTCGGCGACCATTTTCACTTTTCCGTTTTCATCTTTCACAATAGCAATTTTCTTCTTAAAAGTGACTTCGTGATCTGTATCAGTTATCTTTGCGACGGACATATAGTAAGGTTTGTCCGAAGATCAGGTACAAATAGTGTATTATCCAAACGTATACCTTTTTCTGTTTTCTCGTTTGGAACCACTATTCTAACCGTACCTTTCGCTTTCACGTCAGTAGATGCATCACTAGCAAGGTGTAGTTTTTTATGTGGAGTATTTACGAAATTTATGAAAATATTTTCATCCTTACATAGATGTGAAGTGCATCCACTATCAAGACATCACTTTTCCTTCTGTGAGCCGATTCCTGCACCAAGGGCAATAGATTTTTCTGCTGATACTAGAAAAGCTTCATCCTTAGCAATGGAGGCCTTTTCTTTCTTTTCTGGACAATCAGCGGCCTTGTGACCAGTTCCTCTGCATCGATGCCATTGAAACTTAAATGTTTTTTCAGAATCATATCTTATTTTATTTTCTGTTTTCTTATTATTAAATTGCTTTCTATATTTTCCCCCTGCTAACATAGCACTTTGATCACTTTCCTTGGCTTTTTGTTGCCTGGTGTCAATTTCATCAAAGATTTTCTGCTTTAGAGTTTCTGGATCTGGTAACTGAGCCTGGACAACGATGGCACATCGAAGGTTATCGTAGCTTTCAGGAAGACTGAGTAAAAGCATGATTGATTGCTGTTCATTTCCAAATTGAAAATCTAATTCCGCTAATTCGTCGATAATTCCAAAAAATTCACTCATTTGCTCGGAAATATCACCAGTTGCATCCATCTTGTACGATATCAAGCGTTTCCAAAGAGAGACTTTTCTCGCTGGTGCCCTTGATTTGTAGATCGTTTCTAATTTTAACCAAATATCCCTCGAAGTTTCGCAACCTTTTATGTTTTTTAGTTCCTTTGAGCTGATAGATAGTATCAAATCTGCCTTTGCCTTTTCGTCGTTGTCGATCCATGTTTCCACTGCAGCCGCATTTGATTCTGTGTCTTCCGGTTTTGTTTTCTTCCCGTTCACGTACCCCCACATTCCATTTTTGGTTAATACGGATTGAACTTACATTTTCCATGTATCATAATTTTGATTCGTCAACGTTTCCAAACGTGCAGAGTTCGTAGATGATTCTTTTTTTTTCGTTTTATTGTCAAGTAAAAAGTTCCACTTAATTCCGAAAAATATAATACACGAACTATTTTTTATTTTCGTTTTCGGTTTATATACTGGAAAAACCACCAGGGCCCATAACCTGATAGAAATACAGTTCTAATATTATAAGCTTAATTGAATATGCAGAGTATTTTATAAACAAAAAGTTTATTATTCATAAAATAGTAAGTTGACATAACAGGACTAGTGACAGACAAGACAAAATCAAAACACGATAGAACCTTGTTATTAAGATACAACATGAAGTTGGTTTGAATCTTGATTGAACGCTAATTTGAACTCTAACAACAACAAGTTGGAAAGTTTCGCAAATTTTGCATTATAATCAGAATAACGTGTAAAATCTTTTACTTGCAATGAATTTCTAAATATATAAAATTTGTAAAATTCATTAAGTAATATAATATTTCCATAATTTTAAGAATAATGGGTAGATTTTTAACATTTAAAATAGCAGTCAGAGAAAAAGCGGTTTTGAAGCTAAAGTATTGCACTCTTGCTGCAAGATTACGTGAAGTTTGTCGCAAAAGGATAATTTTTTCTGTAAAAATATTCCTTTAGAGACAAATAAAAATAATTTCAACCTTAATTTTAAGAAGAACCTTCACTTGTGTCTATGTACATCCCTTAGGCACAAGAAGCAATGTGTGACTTCGAAATGAGACAAATAGAATGAAAAAATATTAATTAGGACTCGAGTTACGTAAAAAGTTTCAGCAGCCACCCACAGGAAGCTTATATATTTTCCGGTGTTGTCCTAGAGTGAGCAAGTGTAACTGCTGGTGCAATAGAGCGCACACAGTAAAAAAAAGTATCAATTTTGTTGCAGAGCATTTTGCTGCAACCATCATTGGACTCTCGAGATTATAATTATCTGTCCATTCAGATCAATTTGATCTTATCTTTTAGTTCATTTGTCAGAGAGAGCAAAATTGCCGCCAGTTTCTGGCGCCGGTGTCATAACGACATAACCTAAAAGTTATATCTAATTGCACGTAAGTGACAATTACATTCAAACATGTGATATTTTCTAATATCAGATTTCATTATTTTTCAACTATTCAATTACACTGTACGATTAGAAACCATAGAAGTCTTGCATATGAGCTAAAGTGCTCTAAGAACGTCAGCCATTTTGCTTTGACTTTATGCATGATCCTGAATCAGATCATTATGATCTCAAACGCCTATCATTTACTCTGGTCGATCAAAATACTCTTTAATTCGGTATCATTTTTGTTGCATATAAAAATGATATTGATTTCGATATTATTTTGAACACTTTTTTTTACTGTGCATTTTGACTAAAATATGTTTTTCAAGTTAAATATGACTAAGTGTATAAGGGGCCATCCTAAAATTACGTAAGGTTGTTTTCTGAAATTTTTAGCCACGTACCCCCATCTGTAAGGCTCCGTAAGTTTTGAATGATCCCACCTCTCCCTATCTTACGTAGTTTTTTTCAAATACATTGTTTCTGATATTTAACGTGTCAAAATATAAAAACTTCGACTCTTTTTAAACGTAGACCAGTTATTATTATGAATTAGGAGAGATTAGAAAATTACATGAAATATTACATTTTTTAAAATACCTCTTTCCCGATAAATCGCAAATGAACGTTACTTTAATATTATGAAATAATATTGAATCTCTTTGAATATAAAAATTAATATTTAAACTCGAACAGGTTTGTATTAAAACAATCACTCTATACTCCAATATCCTATTTTAGTCAGTTGTCCACTGATTTGTGAGTAAATCCGCTGGTGACTCCAGTACTGGAATAAAACGCATCGAGTGCTAAGATGATCTCGTCCTGAAATCAACAGGATAGACTTCTACGTGAATATCCAGGTATTGTTTTTCTACCCACTCTGCATCTTCTCCCGAGTTCTAATTGGACAAGATGCATACAATTGCTTGACCACACTGCGCCTCTAAGCGTGCAGGTTTCACTGCCTTTTTTTATCGTGCAGAGTGTCCAACGGCCTTCATGTGTGAGATCGCTCCCTTCTTAGTGGAAATATTATGTACACATGTTAAGCATACTCTGTTGCTTAGTTGAAACTGTACTGTCGGACAGTAGTAGTCATACAGTATTTGTAGGTAGGCTTCAAGGACGGGTATTTTCATAGCCTAAAGAGCCAATATTTCAAAAAGAGGCGAGAATTTTGCATTATCTTTTTCGTCACTGAGATCTACAGCTACTAGTGATCCATCAAGTTCTTCACTTTGCTTTACACGACAAGGAGGTAGGAAGAAACCACTTGGTAAAATATTTACTAGATTATTTCCAGGGGCTTACAGTATTCAGCATATGGCATTTGGAAATCTGTAATCAAAGAGTGTAGGTAGGTATTTTAATAAATCGCATTTCATTGAAAATTAGGAAACAGAAATTCAGTTATTTTGCCTACAGGCATAATAACACTGTACAGGGTACGTGTCTATTACCATCTCACTTCAGATACTAGCTAAAGTTTCATCAGCATTAGTAAAGGAAGGGCCATCCTTCTTTCTACTCGATTGAATGCACTGCGACCTGATGCATTGGTGACCACAAATATGGCATCCAGATTAAACACTCTGAAGTCCTCAATTGCATGTGCAATATATACAAAAATGTATTACTAAAATTTTGAAGAAATAATATTTTCTTATCGGGGGTTTTCATCTGGTCCCCCATCAGCAGATATAATAACAATTGGTTCAACACGACCTCTAATTTTCATAGTGAAATAAAGTTATTTTATATTCAAGAGACTCTTGAAATCAACTGCGTGAACAGATGCAGTTAACGAGTCATGTTTGCCACTTGTAATGGAAATATATGTAGGCCCAGAATAAGTGTTGTTTTCTGGATTTCCTAGACCTTGAGCTTTTACTACTACGCCTACGTAAACAGACGGGATAAGCTGATGTAGCTCTGCTATCACCTAATCGTGGTCTAGAAGTTGTACTCTGTGATTAACATGCATCAACATCGGAGACTGCTTTTGGGCAGCTGCCCTGCCTACCGGAACTCGTGCTCATCTAATGTTTTAAAAGTCCTGATTTTTTCTGTTCTACGACGGTCGCGTGCAGTGGAACCGAAGGTCACTATGTCCATTATGGCTTTCAAACTCTCTGGCTGATCAACCTAAACTCGTGGTCTTCGAGGATTCGAACAATTTTTATTATTAGATGGAAGCAGTTGGATTTTTTCATTGAAGCTCTGTACTTCTTTTGATAGGCAGCATTAAGTTATTTCTTCTTTAGATTTTGTTTTATTTTTCTCAATTTCTTTTTCGTTTTAATAATACACTTTGAGATGACTCTCTACCCAGATTACAATCTCGGGCCAGGATTTTACTATTTAGTTTGCTTTCTATAGCATGCACTTTAACATCTATTTGCTAATGAGAAGGGGTCGGATAAACTCTTTTCAAAACGTCAGATTGTTTCAAAATTTTTTCTGCATCTCCTGCTGAAGTCACGTGGTTAATGACTCTAAAGTCTTGTTTGAAGAAGTTGAAATCTGGTTTCAGACGCTGAACAGACAGTAACATTACTTCCAGTCTTTATAGAAGTGGTGTCTTGCAGTTTTTCTTGAGTCTGTGTCTGTATTCAAGCCAATAAAAATAATAATTCATAAGAACTATTTTTATATTAAAAAAGGCACACAAATAAAAAATACGTGGAATAAATAGATTGATAAAACTTCCTGACGTACACAATTTTCAAAAATAAATCCCACATGCTTTAGTCTTTTTTCAACATTTAAGGAATACAATTTCTAACAACCGTATTCTATTCTAAAATTTATCAGTATCATTTACGCCAGCACAAAATCACAAAATTAAAAGTAGATAACACGTAATTATTAATAGTTTGTTGACTCTTTTACAAATATTTAAAAGTAATTATTAATCTCTAAATCTGAAATACTAAGTTTTTAGTCATTCAACTGTGCCGATTCACTTCCCAAATGATTTAACAAACATTTTTATTCATTTTTGGACAATACTGACTAGTAAAAAAACTATTACTATAATTCAAATTTGTTAGAATTAAATACTACCAATGTGAATTAGTCATTATTTACAAAAAATAAAATAATTTCTAATAAATATGGTAAACGTATCTGCTCGGTAAATAGTAAAAAGTTACTGTTTCACACTTAGAGATTCAACGCGCTCTAACCTATAAAAGAGTCAATTATTGAGCATTGACCTTGCTTTAGCCCGCACTAATCGATATTTTCCTCTATTAACTGGAAAAATTTTTCATGGTGAGATAGATCGCAATGGAAGTTAAAAAAGTAAGTAAAACAAAAATTTAAAAATAATGGTGACTTTTAACGGAAATCGCACCAGCCCTTCTTTCATCCCACCTTGTTTTACCGATACTCCCTTCTCATAGTGGTGCAATGCTTGATATTAATTGTGCGATGGAATACATCTAAAGTTCTTTAACATCACGTATTTAGACGTAATGTTTTAGGTAACCGTGTCACCAGCTCCCCACCGTAGCAATTGCAATAAATCCTACGGTTTTGTGGTATTAAATTTTTACTTTTGGGGATAATAGAGCGCATTTGGTGTGCAAGGAATGAGGTTGGGTAAATGTCAAAAATATGTGCTAGGGGGGCTACTGAAGCTGACCTAATGTAGATTAGTCTGCTTTCTTTCGCATTATATCACAAGATTTCTATTATTCACATGTATATTATAGATATCACAATACCACAAGACATCATTTCACTCGAACTTTTCTTGAATCGCGTGACATTACGCGTAGCCACGTGACGATGCTCTATTGGCCTGCGTCCAACTATTTTACACACACTGTGAGAAATTAAAAAATGGTTTCACTTACAATGGTAAAAATAATAACAAAAAATTGGTGCAATTTTACTATTCTTATTATAGGGTGAATACCACTTACATGCTAAAGTTCCCACCAACGTTGTAACTTCTAGAGCCCTTCCGAGGATTGGCGCCACTACTCGGATGGGATTCACAGGTGCTGCCAAGCAGGAGCGTTGCGGTAAGGAACTCCACCCTAATGGCCTATCTGTGTAAATGCGTCACGACATTCCGTTAGTTAACTCAAAGCGGGAGATACTCGGGAATTAGCACGGCAAAAACTCAAGCAGAGCAGCAGTCGATTAATATCTAATTCAAATTCAAATTTCTTCTGAATAGTTCCAAATTGTTGGCATTGACCTACTTAACAGTAGGCTCTACGAATTGACAAAGAAAAATAAGAAGTATTAGATAGCCAAACAGAGAGAAAGAGAGAGAGAGCGAGTAGAAAGAGAGGTCCGATTAAGTTCGCACACTGCAAGTCATGATCTAAGAATGCACGTTCTAGCCATCAGCTCCTCCAGTTTCGTCCCCAGTCGGACTCCACCGCAAGCAACCATCTTTGTTGTCAGCGGCGTAACTAGGGAAAATAGCGCCCATGGCAAGCATGGAAAATTGTACGCTTCTGCGCAAAACAACTTCACCAAAACATCTTTGCCTCTTTTCCATGTTTTTTATATTTTGAAGTAAAAAGATAATTTTGGTAGAATTTGAAACACGTATTGTTTTAAATGTTTGAAAAAGTATTAATGAAATTATCACTAAAGAATCTCGTATCACACGCCTACCCGCGTTCTCGCTATGTGCTCATTTTTGTAAACGAGGATCGTTTTTCTATTCATAAAAACATGTGTATGATTGTATTGTAGTAATAACGTGACTAATATCTATATCGTTTTAGTATAATATATTATAATTGACAGGTTATGTTAACCATATTTCTCCGTATTTCTTCTACATTACAAGGATTGGAACTTATATATCTTTTAATATTTTATATTACAACTTTTACTTGATATCTTCGCTCATGACCTTTACTACATTTCAAATATACTTTATTTCGCGCGCTCACTTTTCCAATATGGCTGCTTGTGGTGGAGTTGCTTCGTATTGACCTAGTATCTGGACCGATACAAATCTGAAACTGGAAACTGGAAACTTACATACACTAAAAGTTTATTTCCATACTGAAAATGGATATTCGTTATTGTCAGTGAAAACGTTACTTTGGCAGTACGTAATAATCGGATCTACGCTAAAAGTGGTAAAATAACCAGACATTTTTTACAGTTACAAATTTCGCATTTGTGGACATTTTTATAAAGATAGCTCTCAGCGATTAGCACTTTTCTACGACTCAGATAAGGATCTGTTTTCATGAGACTCGAAGCGCGCTTACAAGCAGAAACTGTCTTAAATGTGTGCTATATTTAATAGGTTAACTCGATCTTAACCTACAAATGAATCTAACTCAACAGAAAGTAACGAAATTTTGCTTAACGCAATACAACTTAATTTAAGTGTTCCCGTTGTAACACAATAAAATTAATTTCATTGTACTATAGGTAGTTAAAAATTTAGACGCACATTACTCATTTGAAGAAACTTAAAACTACAAGTAGAATTGACCCCATTTCAATTAACCTGACAATATTTGTATCAATTAAAATGTAGAACTGTAACTTAACCATGCAAATGAATAAGAGTTTTATTCAAAATTTTTTTCTCTCTGCTTTTCTTAAACTTAAGGGATATATTTATACTATCTTTCGTGTTGACATTTTATCTTGCTTTTTATCGTAATTAAATTGATTTATAGACCTACTTCAGTCTATTTTCTGCCTGCTATAACGTGTCCTTTTTTCTTCGAAGGAACGATGCAAAGGGTTACGCTTACGTTTAAGACCTACATTAGTTTCCCTTTTCAACATCCAGCAAAAATCAGCCATCATTACCTCGTCCCATCTACCCTGATACCGTTATTCCATCACTTTTAGGCCTTGATGAAAACGTTCTCCTTGTTCTTCGCTGAAATCACCAACATTTTCTGGAAACTTATCCAGATGGGAATCTAGAAAGTGAAGTTTTAAATTCATCAAGCAGCCTAACTATTTGTAGTTTCTTATAATTTTCGCAACAATATTCTCGTAGTCTGGACTTTTTTTGTTACCGAGGAAATTTGCGTTTACTGCTTTAAACCTTTCCCAAGCGTCCATTTCAATTTTCGTCATGTGGCTCACGAAATTAGTATCTCTTGTCAATATTCGAATATGTGGTCCATCAAAGACTCCTTCTTTCAATTAAGCGCCTGAAACATTAGGGAATTTAAGGGATATATACTTATAGCATTGTCCATCTTTGTCTAACGCCTTGACAAATTGCTTCATGAGCCCAAGCTTTATGTGGAGAGGTGGTAGTAAAATTTTTTCTGGATCAACGAGGCTTTGGTTAATGATATTTTGAGAACCAGGTTTGAATGAATCTCTTAAAGGTCAATGTTTTTTGCTGTAATGATTGGCTCGATCTTTGCTATTCCACAGGCATATAAAGCATGGCTCTCTCGTGAAACCCGATTGTTGGCCCAATATCATTGTTATGATTTTGAGATCACCACATATTTGCCATTTGTGATTCGTGTAATTAACTTTTTCAAGAAGCATTTTAACATTGTTATATTCTTCTTTGATGACCGTTGAGTGAGCTATCGGGATAGTAGCGTAAGTATTCGTGTCATGCAGTAAAACAGCCTTAATGCTGCGTTTTGACGAATCAATGAAAAGTCGCGATTCTTCGTCTCTCTACATATTTTTCTTCAAGTGGTTCATTAGTCCGTTAACGTCAGTGCAGTACACTAAAGACGTCTCTTCGTCTTTAACGAAACACTTTCTGAATTCTTTGTCCCTGTCACGATAGAATGAAACTTTTGTCTTTGGCTGTAGAAGATTTCTTCTTTATAGAAATGAAGCGGCAAATTCAGCGCCGTCTGTGGGTAATCTTAGATCTCTAATAAAATCATTCAGTTCTAGTTGCGACGCTAATATTGAAACCTTCGATTTTATTTTATGCACGCCATATTCGTCATCTTTTTCGTCATTTTCATCGGAATCATGAGAACTATTTTCTGTTCGATCACTGGTTTCACTACCGTCTTCATGACGTTGACTTTCAACTTCCATTCTATCATCTTCTAAAGCGCTTAAATCAGTCTGGCGTGCATTTTTATTGATTTCAATGGCTCTTGTGACTGTGCACACATTAATGTACGAAATGTTATTTTTATTTTTGGCGTTGAACCCTTTGACGGAATTCATGCAAAAGTAGCAGTCCTTCGCATAACGGGTTTTTTCCATGTGGTTGGTGTAGAGTACTTGCGGTACTTTTCGTTGTTTGAATTTTTTAGACGATACAACAAAAGTCTGCAGGAATTGCAAATGACGTGAGGAACCCATTTTGTTGCTATTCTTGCAGCCATGCGATTGAGAAATGCTCACAGTTTTTTTCCTTGTAGCATGAGACTCTACACCGACCAAGTGGTCGATTGATGAAGAGCTACGGTTGCATGATGACGACGTCGGAGAGCCCGCATTCCCACCCTGACCAGATGCCGATACTGGGGTTTTTCCCTGCATCATAATACACTTTTACCTGTGTCTGCCATGACGGCATGAACGCCGTTTACTCAGGGACTCAGCCAATGTGGATCCCTTGCCCACCATCACCACGTGGAGGTGCCCTGGTTACAGACATAGGCGAATAATGCTAGCAACAAGCGGCTACGAAACTCCAGACATTTATTTCTATTAATGTCAAAATGTGAAAGTACGCAAGAACAGGGTTGCCAGCGTAATCGGTTAGGTTAGGTCAGGTCTTGTTAGGTTAGGATAGGTTAAACCTCTATGTAGGTTAAGCTGAAGCTGAATGAAACGGTACCGCAAACACAAGGGGATAACACAATCAGTTTAATTGTGTTTCGTGGGATTAGGTTAGGTTAGGTTATATTTATTTCTAGGTTAGGCTCGAATTGCACTATTCGATGTAGCACACATTTGCTACTGGGAAAATATGCCTCGAGTAGTTAAATAAGTTGATATCAGGCAAGGGTTGATCCTTCACAGTTGGCGATATGTTTTTGAAGTGAAAATTTGCATCACTGGCATTATTTTAAAATTTATTTGCCTCAGAGCATGATTTTTCGTCATTTTTGAGGTTATGGCTCAACCGTGACGTGATGGGTGATTTATGATACCGATTTACACGTCTGTACTCTCATTGGCAACAAGAAAATCACAAAGGATTTCTTACCTACCTTGAGAGTATCCATTTTTTATTAGAAATAATCATACAAACAATTCAAATGTACAAACCTGCAGAAGATATTTTAAAATGAGGCCAAAAGCAAATAATATAAAGATAATTTCAACGCAGCCTCTCTTAGTTATATAAACGAAAATTATGATTTCTCTTGCGAGAGCGCGTGCGAGTGATACCCACCTAGCGGTGAACCTGGAACTGTACTTTTTAGTTGAGAGTCACTTGTTCTTCATTTGTTTTTCATGAAGTTACGTACAAAACAAATGAAAGATAAGTGACTTCTAAAAACGCAAGTACAGCGTCACTCTAATAATTATTGAAGAAAGGAGACTTGTTTAACTAACTTGTTATAAACCCGCAATAAATGTCACTCTAATAATTATTCAAGAAAGGAGACTTGTTTAATTAAATTGTTATAGACAATCTATATTGTTTATGTTTGATAAAGCATAAAGTGTATAAATGGCTTTAAAGGAAATTGTGAATCACTTTTGTTCTGAAAAATCAATTCAGCTATGACAAAAACTCGTTTATAAAGAATTTGTTTATAGAAATGTTTATAAAAACAATAGTTGTTAACTTATGCTAATTTTTTGTTACAAATTATGACTCTTATGAAAAATATTAGCAAATAGCGTGAAATAAACGATTTTTTCTATTACAAAAAAGCACTAATAAGAATTTGTTTATAAAAATTGTTTGTAATAATTAAGTTAAACATTATTAAAATTAGTTATGTTCTATGAATGCATGTACAATAATTCCGGCTGATAGTGAGTTTCTATCTGTATGTTTCCTCGAGATAAAAATTCACAAAGCTAAAATGGTCAATTTTGTGACTATATTTGTTTATATATTGTTGCTCTGTGAAAAAAACTGAAAAAAAGCAAACCACAATTCTTTTAAAAATTAATTGTTGAGCATTTCTAAAAAAAAAACTTTCGAATCGGTTAAGAAATACGACCTGTGGTCGATTACGAACAGTAAATTCCTATTCCAGACCACTGTGCCACGCTACGATATACTGGGCAGAGAAGGGCCAAGCACACAGGCATTTCTACAATCCGGTGCCTTAATTTATGTTCTGACTTTTACGAAATAAAATAGAATAATCGTATTATACTTCTACTATTTATAAGGTATTTTGAACATTGTAAATTCATCAATCTTTTCACAGAAATATCATAATGTACGCCGCCCAAAACCAGGGACTTTCTGTCAAATTTTGGAATGAGCAACAAAGATGTGAAACATCAAGGTATCTATAGTGCAAATAAATATTGATTAGAGGACCGTTAATTATTAGAGAGTTTTTATATTAACATTTTCAATCTGATAATAATTTCATAAACTAGTGAATATTTTACGCGAAAAGAGTCTTATTCCTAATGTTTTAAGTAAAAATGTTCGAAAAAGTATAGCATGGTGGAATTTTATTTTTTCATTGGGCACCTTCTTTGTAGGCTATTATCCTTTTAAATCATACTGTTCCAGGAGATATTTCTGTAAAATAAACGGAGAATAATAACATTTTAGCAAGTGTCTACTTATATCATTTTGAAAACTTTAAATTCTGAAAATGTACTAAATTGATGTTTTTTAAAAATGTTTTTTTGCGTGAGAAATCTAAATTGCAGTACAACTAAGCTGACTTTAAAAATCTATTCATCGCGATTTTCTCAAGTTTGACACCATTTCTTATCTCAATTTATAGAAACAAAATTTTCCTAAAATTAACAAAGCGGATTATCCACGACAAAAGGTTTGAAGTGGTCTCAAATAAAAATAAAAGGTTTGGTATTTTAGTTCTCTAGCAATTATTAGAAATCTCTTTAAATCCCCTCACATATTGCGAATCATTAAAATCGATTACAATAAGTAGAAAACATTTTAAATTTATTGAACACAGATTAAATCGAACATAATTTTTAAATTCCTCTATGAAACACATTTAAGTCCTGTTAAATCCCTTTAAAACCTTTGAAACATTTATAAATAACTTTAAATCTTTAAAACCTTTTGAAGTCACTTAAAAATGCCGAGCGGAACATTTCTCCTGCTAGCAAAGAATTCATAATGTTTAATGACGTAGGAAAGTAAGAGGACACGCAAATATTAACCAATAAACTATGTATGCCAGATACCCACGTTTTTCGCGCCTCGCGGAACAATTTGCGAGGATACGGAACAGCACATGGTTATTATAATCTATGACATTTTTTAAAGTGCGCTATTTGGAGCTAACTGTAATGTCAGTCCTAGACATTACATTACTATTTTTATTACATTATTATACATTACATTATTATTTCTGTAACCTGTCAGGAAGGGGTTAAGAGTTAGGAAAAGGGGTTAGAAGTTTGAGCAACACTATTGTTGTGATCAGTTAGAGAGGAGTGCTTTCCTGTCCCCACTAGATATTAAAAAGGGGTTGGCCAGTGATCAACATTATTTCTGTGACCAGTAACATTTCTACTTCTTCGCACTTCGCAGGAGGTTGAAAAGAGGTAGGAGTGCGACCAACATTATTTCTGTAAAAATTACGAGGAATTCCTTCCCGCTTAAACAAGACAGTACGAAGGGGTAGGAGTTTCACCAACTTTATTTCTGTGTATGCACACAGGGGGACCTTTCCGGTCGCATGAATCGTTAATCGTAATTCTTACGTCTTTAATCGACGATAAAGTGCGATGTGTACAAAGAAACTCCTATATAAAACGTCAAAAGCCAAAATATGACAAAATAATTTTTAACTCAGATGAGCTTACTCTCGAATAGCTGACAGTCCTTTCGGTATCTTAGAAATATGTTTTTCACGGGTACGGGCAGAGAAATTTATTTTCGGTACTAGCAAATTCAAGCACTCCGCTCCCTAAAAGCACCCAGCAAAACCAGTAATATCTTAAAAACCAAAAAAAATGCATTAGTTGGTGGTAGAAATATTTCGTTACGCTTTGTTACAGGGCTGTAGGTGACCTTAGAGAGGGACTATAATTACCTAAGTAATTTAAGGATGGCGCCTCATATAACCTCAAGTTACAGATTTGAGTTTACAGTCCCAATGTCTACCTAATGGAGATCCAATTGCTGGTGTTTCTCGTTGCAGACATTCTTCTTCTTCTGAGATATATTCTCCAGAAAGAACTCTTTCTCTTGCTAAACCTAATTCTTCTCCCGGGTCTCCTTCACCTGCCTAGCCTTCTCTCCGCGATAGGTCAAAGTCTCCTAGTAGAAGACATGCTTCTCAGTTCATACTTAGCTATACAAATGAAAAACTTCCAACTATTCGACTAACTCCCATCAACAACCGGAACCGGATATTCGAACTTCGAAGGTACACTTTTCCTCTGGATAAACCAATTGAGTTGAGAACAAAAAATAATTGCTTTATACCCATGCCAACCAACGAACAAATTGTATTAACAGCTTCCAATGGCGATCTCTTTAAAATATTGGAGAAAAAATCAAACAGACAAAAGGTTCTTCGTGAAATATATAGAGTTAGCACTTGCAAGGTGAAACAATCAAAAATTAACATGTTTAGCAGCACGGTGGAAGAAATGACTATAGAAGAAATCGCTGAATCTCCATTAGGCCACCGCAAAACAATCCCAAAGTGTTTCCGAATATTACATATATAAACTACAATTTTTCACATCATAAGTTCGATTTGAAAGAACAAATAGTTAATATAATAATAATTCAAAGGATAGCACACTATCACCGTTTCATACATATTATGTTCCTTCAGTATAAAAAACTGTTAACATTTGTGTTATGGTATCTAACTTCAGAAAAAGGGTCCTCGAAAAAGATGGAGCAAAAAGATGCAAAGATTTCTTTGCACTTAAATTAGAGCATTTCTAATAGTTCAAAGTTCACTAATTTTTTTTTAACCATATCTGAATCTAATGACAAAAAAAAACCTAATTAACATGCAATAATTTTTTAAGCTATTTAGGTGTTCATGCAAAGAATATAATCTGCTCTAAACATAATCTCAACTACTCTTTCAAATAAAAATATTGATGAAATAGATTATGGAAATTCTTAATACACACAAAAAAATACACCCGAAACTAGTTATAATACGGGGAAAAATATGGGGCAAAATTCGCCAAGTGTACCCGCCTCAAAATATTATTGTCTCCGATCTTGTTGAAACTCCACTAAATTGAAGTGTTAGCAGACTTCTTTCGATTCCGTATAGGCGGTCATTCTAGTATAACGGGTTGCCAAAATATTGGGGCCAAATTTTTTGACGTTACACCACACCTGCTTATGTTCAATAATTCATAACTTCTACTAAAGTTGTCCGATTTAATATCTGTACCCTTTTTATTTTCTTAAAAAGCATTTTAAAAGAAAGCTTTATTTCTCCTTCGAAATCCCCCCAGATAGAAAATGGGATGGGAGGAATTAGTGGCTGTAAAGTATGTCTCAAGCGCACGGGTACCACGCATCGATTAGCTGAATCGCGACATTAGGCGTGCAGTAGTCATATTTTATATTTCCGGTTTCACTTTTATTAAAGCTCATCAGTACTAGATAAATTGCTATTAGTAGCAGACTGAAACGTATTTAAAAATTTGAATTTACATGTATATTTACAGTAACTGAATATTCCTACATTTACGCTACAAACTTAATTCGCCATGACAGTTTCGACCTGGTGATCGTTGCAGAAAAGTAATAAATTATAAGAAGCTCTCACAATTTGGGGTGCTTTTTGGTGTGAGTCCCCTAGCCTCTCACAATTTGGGGTGCGATTTATTGCGAGTCCCCTTGCATATCAAAATTCGGGGTGCTTTTTGTTGTGAGTCCCCTTGCCTTCACAATAATGTTATGAAGAATTGATTCCATTATTGTATTTCGAGGGCGCTTCTCTTTGATCCTTTCTTTACTACTTTTGGCTTGGGAAAAATATGATATTGTAATGATAATGAATACCTTCTCAGAATGAGATGGTACTTGTGGATACCAGGGATAGTCTTTGCAGAAGCGAATCGAATTTTGAGTTCTTCAGCTGTCGTAGCGTGATTTCTTTTTGACCTTAAAAAGACTGCAGTTTCAGGCAAGTTCTTATTTGCCTATTGATAGAGAGCATCAGCAGTCAATATTTCATCTCTAAGTGATGCCTGGAGACTTGCGCGCGCAGCAAGTCTTTTCAAATTACCACCGATACCATCGCATAGTCCTTTCCCATTTGCAGTTGCGTAAAATGGTTAAGCAGATTAATGAAATTATTTTTGCAAAGTTCTTCAGCAAAATCTTCTGCATATGTTATCTCTGTACGTAACGAACTTCTATCAGTTTGTTGTCAACATTACTATTCTATTCTTTCAATACACTGATCTGCAAGAACTGATATTAAAGTCTTTCAGAGCATCTGAACCAAGACATTTTGTGCGTTCGTCAAGAAAGGATTCTGGATTGGTACTGCTACAGACGATCTTCTTAAAAGCGTCATGATAAGTTACAATGAGGTAAGCAGTCTCACGAGTTAGTTCTTATATATTCACACCATCTAGCATCCTTCATGCCAGGCATCATATGACTATTCTCTTCATCAGTGTACAATTTTCTAACCAAAGAATCAGTTTCAGAGGCCAAAAATCTACCTCTTTGAGGATTCGGCGAAGTCAAAATTCCACTCTTTTATCTTTAATTTGATCGGGCACCTCTATTGGTAATTGATGCTGCTCATTGTCACACTCTTCTTTTCTTTTTAGAAAATTCTTTGTTGAAGAAGGAGAAAAAATGGGATAATTCACAAGATGTTTGGATAAAGATAGTCCGTCACCATCCACTTCAGATACTGTATCCATCTGGATAATAGGAGACGCATTGTCGATCCTAACATACGCTTCTTCAATATTGAACTGTCGGTCAACTTCAGCATTTAGAGGAGACATTAGAGAACGAGCAGCCATTTACTTTCTGCATGATCCACACACTTTTGCATGGACTGAAATGTTGGGGTACTTTTTTCGGAGATTCGGGAGATATTTTTCTTAGATCGAATGTGCGCTTGTTATGATTATTCTTTTGAAAAAGATTACAACAACGGTCACCAGTGCTCTTCTTGCCTTCCATTTTGTCAAAGTAATGTTCTTCTGCTAGGAAACCGAACTGTTTCAATGTGACAGTATGCAAAAACAATCAGACCCGATTGGCACAATAGTAAGTCACGAATTTTTTGAATAAACCATAATGCATGGCATGACGATAAACATAAATTCTACAAAAATGAGTACCGCGCCTTCCGTTTTAATGATACGTTAGATATTTTGTCCCTCTATTTTATTTAAAGTTATAATATAACACTGTTTCATCCAAAGGTTAGAGAAACCAAGTGTTATATTTGTCAGGAACATGTATAATGTTACTTGCTCTATTAAGAATACACATTAAAAAAGAGCCAAGATCAGAGGCAAGATAGTGTTATTAATTAATGGATCACTACCGACACTACAGAAAATATGGCGCCACTTTCAAGCCAATCAAGCTCTCTTTTGAAATTCTTTTTAAGAAAATAAAGAGGGTGCAAAAAATAAATCGGACAACTTTATTAGAAGTTATGAATTATTCAACATGAGCAGGTGGGGTGAAACGTCAAAAACTTCGGCCCCTGTATCTTGGCAATCCGTTATAATAGAGCGACCGCCTTTGCAGATTCAAAAGAGGTTTACTAACGCTACAATTTAGTGAAGTTTTAACAAGATCGGGGACATCAAAATTTTAAGCGTGTACGCTTGGCGAATTTTTCCCCATATGTTCAATATATGTGGCTCTCGAAAACGGAAGGTTTAAAGTAGGGGAGCGGCGGGTAATGTGGCGCACATGTTATAAAAATCTGCGTTAAAAGTTAAATATGTTGAAAACTATAGTAAAATAATATAGAGCACGTAAATCAATATCTTTTCTACCCTATGCGTATGAATGTTATTGAATTTACGTGTATTAAGGTAGTTAATTATTAAGTTTCACAGAAAGTGTGCCTGCGCCAAGTCATCCTTCCTGGTTGGCTAATGTGGCTCGCTCTTAGTTCAATTTCGGAAAGGGATGTAAAAGATGTTTACTAAGTTCAATGAAATTAATTTTAGGTGAATGATGGGTTTAAATAATTACTTATAAATTGTGTGAAACGTGAATGTTATATACCAGGTGTATACATATGAAACCGGTATTGCCATTTAGCGGCCAGTAGGCACACTTGTAGGCACTGTTGGAACTTACCATTTGTGCTAATTGGCGTATTG